>NW_024063813.1:30104-36190 GCF_009727055.1 Benincasa hispida | reverse complement strand
AATGGATGGTGGATCTCGTGGCTAAAGAGTTTAGTCAACTATTCACGGATCGTTGGAGCTTCGAGCCACAGGTCCATTAGGTCCCCTAGGTAGCTTGGATAAAGTCGAGAATCAGTATTTAGGTTAATTTGAAATGTTCAAATTGACAAGAGGAAGTTTGATTATATATGATATAATTGGACTGGTTAATTATATAAAATATAATGGGCTAAATGTATGAGATACATTATTTTGGAGGAAATTAGAAATAAATAAGATTTATATCAAGTAGACGAGAAATTACTTTATTAGATATGTGTTATCAAACTATAAGGTAAGAATATAATATGATTATATTTATTAATTATTTAATTGGTTAATTATATGATAATTGGCCTAAAATTTCTCTCGGGCATGCATTAGTGGGAGCACCGCTTCGGTTATGGTATCCGAAGAATAAAATGAAAATTAGTTTCAATTTACAAGGTTTGGAAAAATTACCATTGGTGTGAAAACGTAAACGATCGCATAGTCAAGAGCCTATACGATAGTCGCTCAGTGCCTAAACGATCGCACACCTCGCGCCTAAACGATTGCACGCTAGTTCCTAAACGATCGCACGCTAGTTCCTAAACGATTGTTTAGCATTCCTAAACGATCGCATAGTATGTCCTGTTTTCTAAACGATCGCTTAGTAAAACCTACACAATCGTGTAGCTTCTTCTAAACCATAAGCACTTAGCTATATGATAGCTTCCTTTTCTCTCCCATTTGTTTATCGTCTACACGATTAGTTCTTTCTTCAATCTCTACTAAACTCACCAAAGACCACACTTTGGATTCTCACTCCGAGAATGCCAAGGGGTCTGTTTTAGTGGCGTCGTCCCCGCTGTTGTTCACTTGTTCATGATAGGTCATGCTACTGTAGACGACTTGCTTACTAGGCAATAGAGATCGCTTAGAGGTCTTCCGCTGCATCAGAGTTCATCACTTGAAGAGGGTCTTCAACTGGTATGAGAACTCTTTCCCTTCGTATTTTTGTTGTTCGAAGCATGCCTTTAATTAGTGTGAATTTGCATAATTGTATGTTAGAATATATATGTTGAATTTCGGTCACGGTGAAATCGGAAATATCCGAACGCGCTCATGGATATTCTTCGTTTAAAGTTCCTTCAAACACATTATTCACAATACCGAAACTCATTTCAAGAATTCTTTATTGATTGGAAGGTCAGACAATGTTGCAATCACAGAGCATACTTATACATTCAAGAAAATCTGAACCTAACCTCTGATACCACTTGTTAGGAAAAGTCTCCCACTTCTACCGCAAGAGTAAGCAAAAATATAACTGAGACATTAAAAGAAATCAATAAAACTAGAAACATAAGAATTTACGTGAAAAACTTCCAACTTGGAGAAAAACCACAGCCCACCAAAAAAAATCTACTATGTGAAAAATGTTACAATCACACATAACAACTCTCTCTCCCAATCTGAATTACAAGAGTACTTTCTTAAAGCTTTTATACTACTCACACCTTTTTCTCACTCTCAAACTAGAGAATACATAAAGGGAATGTAACTAGATTTAGCACACTCAAGCTTAAAGTTTCTAATTGGGACGAGTAGAAACTAGAGGCATAAGCTTCTTTTATAGGCTTGGAGCCCATCTCCATTCTTCAGTTTCACCATTGTGGGACAAACTACACTTTTAATATTTTGCCAAAGCCCAACATCTATCACATAATCTGAACCTCGTGCCACTCGTTTCTCGTGGCGTTTTCGTGCTTCAGCTAGAGAGTCGTACTATTTATAGGTTTTGTGTAGTGAACAACGAAAATCTCTATGCTGTAAACTCATCTCGTGATCAAGATAATCTTGTACCAAGGGATCATTAAAGTCTATAATGAAATAATCCTAACATTAAAGGACAAAACGAGTTAGTTTCTATTTGATCTAAAATAAACATTTTAGTTTTTGAAAACTAAACTTAAATAGCTTAACAAAAGTCTTTCTATTATCTTACTTTTCACCTTTTTGGAGATATCTGACCAATGTTCACAGCCAAGAAGTACTATTGCACATACCTCTTTTCCAATTTGAGAGTTCAATTTGGACGGATCCTTATAAACTAGTTTTCTATCTTCGATGTTATGAAATTGAAAATTAAAGAATACAAAAGAAACGTAAAAGAGATTGACACACAGATATACGTAGTTCACTAATAGTGTGTTAATTGTGTCCACTGGGAAGAGGAAGAACAATATTATTAGAGAGAATGTTTTCTTAATACAAAATGGTACCACTAGGGTTAGAAAGTTTATATAATGTACTTCTCTAAACCCTAGGGTTAAAATCGTAAATAACTTTAAATAGTTAAATATGCTAAATACGAAATTTGAATAGGTTTTGGGGCGTTGCCCCCGTACTTGGTTGTGCGTAGTGCCAGACAACAAATTCAAGGCATTCCAACATTCAAGTTCAATGTTAATAGCAATGTGACCACTTCCTTTGACATATTTCTCAAGTCCAACCCCTCTAGTCGCTCCTCGCCCTTTTATTTTATTACTAAAACTTGCATGAGAAATATCAATATCGATACATCTAGTGTTATAGAAAACTAGAAGATTTATTTATAGAAATGAATACATACCTGAACACTTGAATTTATCAACTAACTTCTTGCTCGCTGGTATCATCTTCATTATTATTGTTTATTTGGTTAACGTTTAAGTGGAACAACGATTTCTTGGTCCGAAAATCCTTGATGACATCCTACAACATAACAACAAAAGAAAAAAAAAATCTAAAATTCAAATGCATACACATATATAACTTTAAGTAGTTGCATATGTTTTTTTCAATATGCATTACGTCAAGTTCATGACGTAGTTTAAAATTTTGCCAATAAGGAAAATGAAAAAAGATGCTTCCTTTAATCCAGTTGTGCTCACTAATTATCCTTTTTCGTTTGATATCATGTCTTGTAGGATTCTTGTTTAACATAGAAAAACTTATTGAATTCAATTGATTTACAATATATTGTCCAAATAATATATTCAGAGCTACTTACATTTTCTTGTTTTCCATCATGTTGCCTACTTTTACACCATGCATGTGTTAAAGATAGATATCAATGATGTCCCATATAACAAAATTTTCCCTTTAGTCTCATTGAGCTTGTATCAACATTGCTAACTAGACATACTTTATAACATTTTGTCCTTCAACCAGATAAATCATTGTAAGTTGAAAAATCATTTATTGTCCACAAACAGTGCAACACGAAGTTGGAAGAAAGAAGCACTGAAACTATCATATATTTGAATGTCATTCACCCACGACCCATTTAACTCATTGATCAGTGGTTTTAAGTAAATATCAATTTTTTTACCAAGAAACCTGGATTAGAGATGAGTAGAGATAGACAAATAAATGATGCTTTCATACGTTTCCAAGAGGGCAAGTTGTATGGAATGACCATAATTAGCCACATGCTATATTATGTGCTCATGTTTCCAAATGGTTCAAAACCATCAAAAGAAAGTGTTAATCTAACATTATGAGCATCTGAAGCAAAACAAGGATATTGGTCATCAAAATGTTTCCAGCCTTTAGCATCAGCAGATGTCGAAGTATTCCTTCAGTTTCACACATATTATCTTTGTGTCATCTCATATCCTCGGCAATATGTTTTGAAAGAAATAATTTTTGTAACCTTATCTTTAATGGAAAATATCTCACTTTATGTAGAATTTGTTTTCCCTTTCAATCATTGAATTTGTATCTTGACTCTCCACAATGTGGACAATTGTCAAGTGATGCATATTCTTTCCAAAATAAAACACAATCTAACTTACACACATGAATCGATTCATATCTCATAAGTCTCGTAGTCTTTTCTTAGCCTCATAGTAGGAGGTAGGTAGTTTTGCACCATCTGGAAATGCTTCGTTTAATAATTCAAGCAACATATCAAATGATTTATCCATGAATAAGAACCTTAACGTGCATAAGTTTCACTAAAAATTTAAACAAAGTAAACTTTCGACATCCCAAATATAACTCCTCTTCTATTTCATGAAACATTTCATTTCTTCTATTTGACTCATCTTGCTCATTTGATTCTCTTGTAATTTCTTCAAAAATTGGCCCATGCAAATCATGAATCATTTCTAGCATCTCATCATCTACAATATCTCTAACTCTAATGTTTACTCTAATATCTCCATCACGTTCTCTACTTTCAATTGAATTGAAAAATGTTGCACCTAGAAACCTTGAATTAGATCTTAAAAATGGAGAAAGATCGATATTATCTCTATGGAATATCCATCAACTATAAGTTGAAAACATACCATATTTATATAAATGGCATTTTACGACATCTAATTTATTCCAATTGATATTCACACAACTTGAACGAGGACATCTTGTTCTTTCTTCTTCGTCTAAATAATGCTTCACAACTTCGATAAAATTATCAACATCATTAGAATATTGATTAGATATTCGATCTTTTAAATTTATCCAACTTCGATCCATAACAAGTACATCTTAAAGTACCTAAGTTAGAAATCAAAGTATTAGAATCTAAGTCTTATGTAAATTGCAAAATAGACGATCAAATTAGTATTAAAGTTAGACGAATCTTGTTAGTATCAAAATGTCAAAATCAAGTGGAAACACTTTGAAGATGTTTGTTCGAAGGAAAAGGGAGAGGAAAAATGCACTCGTCTTATGTTATAAGTTAATCTCTATGCATCAACGGTCATTCGTTAGACTGGAAAATATGCAATATGCATTAAGCGCATATGCGATGATCATGCGTTCTTGTCATAAGTTTTCTTGCTTTCTCGCCAAGTATAACGAGAATGCAAGTTTTTCGGGATGATCTGAGGTCGAACTCAGGGACTTGTAACTAAATAATGTTTGTGAAGTAATGTGTTTGAGGCGATGAATAAAAGTAAAAAAGATAGAAGTTAAAAGGATTATGCGCTACTCCTACTCCTAACTAAACAGATTGAGCAACGAAAGTTTAACTATGAGGACAGAATGGTAGAGAATGCAACAATTGTTGACGCATAATAAGGTGACTTCATTATGTTTGATCGCTAGAGTAATCCACTCCCGCCACACTAACGCATCGCACACCTTCAGTGGCCAACACATGCTTATATACTCTATAAAATGCATGGTTGTGTGTCGAGCATAAGATCGTTCTATCTTTAGGAACAATGCTTAACTTTACTTTGATGTGTTCCTACTACTTACCCTCTCGAGTAGTCGTTGCAGCTTATTAGCTCATAGACAAGCATTGCAACAGCCCTCACACCAAGCAAAGAGGATTAACTCACTATACTCGTTGCAACGCACACCTCCTTGTGGTTTGCTACATTGATCACAATCCTAGGCCGCCATTGACGGAATGAATATGCAACTTATCTCTGATATTAAACTAAACGATGAATAAAGAAAAAGAAGATGGTGCTGAAGGAAAATCATAAAAGAGCATGATTGTACAAAATGTATTAATGTCTTAAGTCAAAATGTAATACATACAGAGATATAGAGGAGAGGTGGATGGCTAGATGGTAAGCAATCTCTTACTTTCATCCAAAATGCGTCAAGGCTGTTAGTGGTGCCATGGATGGAGTGGAGAAGTCTCTCTCTCGAGCTTATCATCCTGGCGAAACTTTGATCGTCACTTGAAAGGCGGAGGTAAAGAACCCGCAAAGGATGTCTTGCTCATGCTTCTCATCTGTAGATTCAATAAGAATTTGCCTTTCAAGGGCCAGAAAACTCAGATGGATTGAATTAAGCTCCAAGGCTCTATTTATAGAGTGCCAAACGTCGAAGCTCTGTATCCCCATTCTGATCTCACATGCTATTTACTGTCGCGGTATAGGAAATGTCCAAGAGCCCATCGATCTCCATCTTCTTGTACTCCCAGGTATCGTCATGCTTGTTTCTCCTGAAGCGTCAAACGCATTCCACCACCTCGAGATCAGCCTTCGTATCAGATTATCATTCTGTAAGAACGGCAACATTTCATGCAATGAACTTAAAGTCTTCATGACGATCAACGCATGTGGTCGGCCCTT
>NW_024063813.1:14456-29527 GCF_009727055.1 Benincasa hispida | reverse complement strand
ATAAAAGCTTTCAGAACTATATTTCACTTTGAAAGTACCCAAAGAAAAACAATAGCAAAAATACAAATAACCATCATGACTGAATAAATTGTTAAAACCAAATCTGACCACAAACCAAGAGAGAAAACTATGTATAATACTAATAGATCAAGATTTGTGCATTTAACATCAAAAAATTAGGAAGAAAAAGAAGAGCTAATAAATAAATTTTTTTAAAAAGGAAATGGATTAGAAGATGAAAGTAGATTAATAACTCCTAATGCTTAAACTTAACTTTACCAATTTTTCTATTTTCCATGGAAGAATAAGGAAGGTTTGGAAAATATCCCTAAATTCTTAAGTTTAATTCAATTTTAGGGATTCTGTACAAAGATTCTCAATTCTTCATCATCTTTGTTCTACATACAATAAGCATTTATCAACAAATAAAGAAACTAAAAGGCATTAACCTAAAAAAGTAAACATATATGTTCTTGGATTTAGAAATTCACTTGTTAAGTTCATAATTTAGGTTGTTTAGAAATCAATTAACTTTAAGTTCCTCATAAATTGATGAAAAATTGATTGGCTATAGATACTAACAAAATATATATTGATTGATGAACATTTCAAACAAAAAAACACCTTAAAAATGAGTGGTTTTCTGAAAATAAGTGGCTCGTGATTTGTCGAAGGTGAAAATCGTCGAAGAGTTGTGTGAGTTTAGAAATCGAGGTTAAATACATACTAGTTGATGGAAATTTCACAAAAAAGTACCTGAAAATGAGTGGATTATCCGAAAACAAGGTTCCAATCGCATTCGCCAAAGTTTCATTACATGCGACGTTCTGTTTGCGTGCACAGCCCCTCCGAAATGGGTGCAACTCGTTTGTCCAAATCGTTTACAGCAGCTCATCGAAATCATGTGCAGCAGTTCGTCCAAACGGTTGCGTAGTAGTGAGATTCCATCCAAATTGTATGTAATTGTTCATCTGTCCATTCGAATCGGCTATTCCTATCCGTCCATTCGAGTCACTGAAGTTCTGTGGAGAGAGGGTTGTCAGAGTTTGTTTGCGTTCGTCTAAATCGTTCGTTCACCATGCAACAACCTCATTGTGCAACAGTCGTCGGAGTCCATTCGCGTTTGTTTCACCGTTCATCGTTAAGCTTCTTCTCCTCACCGGCAATGAGGTAATGAGGTTGAGTGAAGAGGGATGGAAAGAGTGAGGGAATGGAGAGTGAAAAGAATGAGGGAAATAGTGAAGGTCGAAAATGGAAGGGTGGAAAATAATTGGGGAAGGAGAGAAAAAAAGGCTAAAATTTGTATTTTTTTTTTTTTTTTTATAAATTATTTATATATTAGTGTCACATAAAAGTATTTAAATTTTAGTGGCACTGATAGATTATGGTTTGGCTAATTCTTTTAGTGACGTTGATTTAAGCATGTGTTGTTAATAAATCAACTTTTGTGACATTTTTATAAAAATATTACTATAAATTAAAAATTGCACGCACGCTAAATAATTTGTCAAATTAAGACAATCAATTTTTTTTATAGTTTATGTTCTTAGAGCGGTGGCTTAGTAGCCTGACGTAACACTGCTTCTATAAGAGAAGTATCCAGCATTTGGAGTGTGAGCTAGATTCTAGGTACTACTAGTGCGTGTGATCTCATTGAGTAAATTGTGGATCAGAACTCCTTGACAAATTGTTGACTGTGTCACTTACGCACAATCGCTCTATATAGATACCGAGGCTATATCGAGGACAACCCAAAAATATTAAAAATACATAAATATATCTCGTATTATTTAGCATATTTAACTTAATTATTTTATTTATAATAAGATTTTATATAAATTAAAGTTTTTTTGATTTTTTAGACATATCCTTATCAAAATAGATTTATTGCTATGACAATCTACTCAACGCACAATCTGCAAACGAGAGCATAATTTAGCATCTTCAAGGAACTAGGGTAGGAAGAATATGTATCAAAAAAGGTATAAAACATAAAAATAAAAATGTTTGAGAGAGGTATAAAGAAAAAAAGAAAGAAGCATAGAAGGGATCTACGACTCCGGGTTCACACATAAATCTTATGCTAAAATTATATTTCAGAGTTAAATATGGGCCCTAGGCCAAAAACCAGCAATATAGGAAATATTAGAATATAGAGTTTCTTGAACCGGATATTATGACTGTATGTCACTATATATAATAAACCCAGTACTAATGGTTTGTAGTAGTAAGTTGCCAGACATACATAAATTTCATAATAGCTAATTATCCCTATTTAGAGAGTGTGTCACACGTTTCACACATGACTCAACTAGCGCCACCACTAAGCTGCCACCATACTCCTATATACCATGGGCTCTTTATTCGGACACATATAATTGTGCTAAGTTCTCATTCAAAAATTCACTACTCGCTCATAGTATGCAGCCAAAAATAAGTTTTGCAAAATTGCAACAGTGTATATAGAAAACTCACTCGATAATTATTATAACTCTAAAACTTGAAGTCTAACTAAATGAATCAGAAAATTTATACCCACATCATAATTCCTGCATAAAATTACATATTTTTTCTAGTAAAGAATTATTAACAAATATCTTGGTAAATAAAAACTCCAAAAATCTATGAAATTCTTGATTAGGAATTGTTATAAAATAAGTATATATTCAATACCCTAAAGCGAAAACTTTCTTGTAAATTATAATTCTATAATCATCTCGCTGTCGACTTATGGTGGTTGAATCATCGTTACTTGAAATATATTAGCTATAATTTGAGTTAACACGAATTAAGTAGCGCAATTAACACTACACCTTTAACGACACTATTAATCTTGACACGAATATTATACTTGAAATAGAACATCATCGAATGACCCAAATTCTCCAAACACTCATACATTATACCAATATTAAAGAATAAATATAAAATCATAAAAATTACAAATGCAATCACTCACACATTATTTATATAGAGCTCAATAAAAACACAAGTTAACACAATATATAGACTATATTTATTACTATAAGTGAAGACTTCTGTTCCATTACAGTATAATTTGTTTTCATTTTGATAAGTTAATTCATAAAAAGATATCATAAGGCAAAAATAACTAGCTCGAGAGTTTTGAGAGTATAAGAAGTATATTGATTTTCATAACCGTCATATCCTTTAATTCTTGCTATGTGTTGTGTGTTCTTTCTACTCTATTGATCTCACATAATGTAGTTATTCACGCTTCTCTCAATTCTTAGCACAATCAATATCTGAGTGAGGGTTAGGGAGTTAAAAAGCACGAAGTGAAGTTAAATATAATCTTACATTTGAACTATAGAATTACACGCAAAATAAAATGAGCGAACACTTCATATTAAATTTGGCGCTCTAATAGAAATCAAACTATACACAACTCCCGAGTTAGATTTTTCCTATATATTCACTATTTTGCTACCTAGTTGTCTTAAAAACAAAAACTAAGAGACTTAACATTTATATCCTTTTTCTGTTTTTTGTTTTATATATATATTTTTGTGTACTTAATGCTCCACACAAATTTAGTGGTCATTTTATGTTATTATGAATAATAAAGATAATATTCTAATGAGTTAGATGTCCATAATTGAAACAAAAATTTGTGCTCATTTTAGTCTCATTGAGCATGTATCAAACATTGTAAACCGATTTTTCAAAATATATTGGATTGTGTTATAGAACACTATATCGTATTGAATGAGTAAATGAGTTTATGTTTGCCTTATTATATATCCTGATGATAGTGTATATCAAGTGTTATTTCTCTAAACAGCATAATAACATTGAAAAATCATTTATTGTCGGCACAAACAAGTGGCCAGGTATTTAAAAAAATTAAAATTTTTGTTTAGTTATACAGAGAGTTATTTGAAACAATCACAGAATCTTAGTTTGGTAATCAAGAAATGTCAAAAAGCAATTATTGAAAACGTATTATTATATTTTTATAGAAATGATCATTCACACTAGTACCACTCATCTGTAGGCCCATTTTTATATAGGATGGATGTTAGATTCTCTTAGACAGGTTTTTTTTATTAATTGATAATTAAATTCATATCGGTTTTTTCTTACTCTCTCCAATTAAAAACTTCTTGTCAGAAACTTTTTATGATAGTGATCCATAATATTTACAGAGTACAAATGTGAAATATTGTAATGTCTCTAAACTTACTCTTAATAATGTTTTTCATCGGTGTGACGACACCGCTGTTTAAGATGAGAAATTAGTGAGGATATGGATGAACCCATGCTAAATTGACCTCAAACAGCTGTATAGGGTGCACTAATAAATGAATTAGTCTTACAATATATTTTCCCAAATGGTTCTAAACGCATTTCAAAGTATAAATAATTGAGGGTTTAAATTCTAACTATTATGAGCATATTATCAGTTAGAAGCAATACTCCAGGTATTGCCGATTGGTTTCTAGCATGGGTTTTCATTTTCGAGAGGCTTATATTGAAGATAGATTCACAGCTCTTTGTAAGCCGCAGTACAGCACATTGTCAGTCTCTCGTATAACGTCACTATAAATCTTTATTGTTATAATTTTGATACACGATTTACTGCACTACACTCTATCTTAGTATTTCCTTGATATGGTGCTATACATCTTCCATACCTCTCGCTTGGTGCAAAATACTATTTTCAGTAGGAATAATTTTGATATATACCTTTATCTATTAGAGAGTAGGTGAATGATAAAATCCACTAATTATTTTGATAATAAATATTGATTTATCCCACATATTCTATATATATATATGAGGAAACTATTAGATATCTATTTCAGTTATACTCTCCTCTCATAAAATATTTTGGTCAATTGTCTAATAAGATGAATAAAAGATACATAATATTCCTCTGATTCTGCATAAATAAAATAAATTCAGACAAACCAGATCTAATACTTTAACTAGTCACACACCTGAATCTGATTCAATCTCATAAGTTCTCGTAAAGTCTTTTTACCTGCTAGTGCCATCTCAGGAGTATGATGGAAAGGTAGGTAGTTTATTGTGACGACAAGAGTCGACGATCCAAAACATGCTACGGTAAATACTCATAACGTAAATTTTATGAGAGTATATGTTTAATGGCAGCAGACATTTTTATTAACGTGGTATTTAATCGCCGCTCATGAATAAGAAACCTTAACGAGGTGATTCTTTAAAATTTTATAAGTAATATATGTTTTATATACACACTAATAGAATTCACAAAACAGATATGAATTATATACTAACAATCGCACACATCTAATCAACACGATACAGCTATAAAAACTCCTCTTCTATTATACAATTGAGCAACAAACTATATTCATTCTATCTCAGTGCGTCATCTTTGAGCAACTGAATATCTATGTGCTCTCACTAATCTTGGTTTTTCATCGTTTGAGGCACTAATAATGCTATACATATAGAATGGCTCACATTAGGGACAGAATATGTTCATAATAAAAAAATCAAATATTAAAATATCATGCAAACATCAGAAATGCTGTTTATTCATACCATTATATTTTTCTATCACCTAAAATTCGCTTTATCTAGATTCATAATAATATTCCACCATTCCACGCTCTTTCTAGCTCTGCTATTAATTTGTACACATTTGAGAAAAGTTCGCGCACATATTACACCTATTTAATTACCACCTCTAGTATTTGCTCTGTAGTTCACATACATACTGCAGTGTACGCGCGAAGATCCAACTGTGGCGCTGTATCACCACTGGACCTTATCCTATTCAAATCTATACCTGTATGTTGCAATAACCACTAACCCGGATATTTATATAGTCATTGCCGGTGAGCGAGAAGATGTTAGGCTGTAACGAGATTGTAATTACGAACATTAATCGTAGTTCGCATGAGAATTGATATTGCACAACCACAAACACCTTGACAAAATCACTGAGGGACCTATCTTGTTCTTTCTCTCTTCTTGGAGCGGACCTAGATAGCACTCTAGAGCATCCTACACTGAAGGCGATTAAAAAATTTGTATCTAAGCAATCATTTGAGATAATGACAGCGAATCTGATGTAGTAATATACGAACGCAACTGTCTAAATCAAAATTTCATTCTGCAGACTTCCGCAACTTCACACACCAGCAGTGACAACTGTTCTTACAAGTATCGGACTCGAATTAGGACAGGTTGAGATAGGAAACAATAAAAGCGCAGATTATGACTCGATCGCTTACAATGTAAATGTAGAAATGAAAGACCACGATTTACACTAAATACAAGAGTGTATTAGGAGAAGTGGTATAATCCGATCTCATCTTGACTTTAAGATAAGAATGTCAAAAATCACGAGCTATGAGAAACATTTCGTAATGTAGGAGCGTAATTGTCTTGTCTCGAGCGAGCATAATGAATAATCGAGAGACGTGCAATAAAGTATGAGCCCGATCTTTCGGTCTTAACATATTACGAGTATTGACAGTTATACCTCTTATGCATTTTTCACAGGCAGGGTGCTATGTGCACAGCCAAACAGAACGTACGGCCATATTGTAATGAAACTATTGGCGAATGCGATTGGAAAATCCGAGTTGTTCTTTTCGAATAATGAGCCACTTCATTGTTTCAGGATACTTTTCTCGTTTTTGGACTCGAGAGGAGTAAAATGCTCCACATTATCAACATCAAGTAGCGATATTTTATGAGTCGTATGAACATATAAACCTCAAGATTTCTAAACTACGACAACTCTTTTCGACGATTTTCAACGCTTCGACAGCGGTTCCTTGGGTCAATTAAGCTTTTCTTGCTTTTTTCTCGCCAAGTATAACGGAAATGCCAAGTTTTTTTGTCGGGATGATCTGAGTCGAACTTCAGGGACTATGATACAAAAGACTCAACACGTTATTTTTGTCAGAGAGAACCGTACAAGTGTGCTATTTGTATGTTAGAGGATGAGATTGATTATGTATAGTGTATATATTGAAAAGATATGAGTATATTCTATAGGGATCTAATTGACAGTCTAACTCCCTAACTCTTAATCTAGAACTAGATTGTGTACGTCAAATCAGAAAGTTAAATCCTTATAATGAGGATGATCGAGAGAATGCATATCAATTGTAATTTTGTACCCTAAGTCATTTGATTAATAGAGAGACTTGATAAAGTATAATTTTTATTTGCTATACTGAAACTCTGAAGACTAGAAGTTAACTTCACACATCCAAGTGAAGTGTTCCTAAATACCACACGAAACAATATATGTTTACTTTTTTGGTTAATTGATCGCACACCAACTCTCATTTGGTACCAGCTCTTCACATTATTTGCTCGTTTTGGTATTCATATAAATGCATGGGCTTTGTGTCTGAGCTATGTATGTAGAAAAGAAATCGGATCTCGTGATTTCGATTATAGGAGGAACTTAGTGCTTATATCTTTTTTGATACTTATTTAGTGGTGTTCCCACGTAACTATCCCTAATATATGCCATTCCCACTCTCTAGAATTTAGGAGAGCGATGAGAATAGTTTCTCTGCCGAAACGTGCTCAACCTTATAATAATTTAGCTTTCAGCTAGTGGAAAACAATAGAGCAATAATATCAAAATGCGCTATACCGATACACCAAGTATGACAGAGATTTAGAGATGCAAACTCTAAGGCACTTTATTAAATCTCCGTACTTTCATCTTCTAAATACCATCTCTGCACACTCTTTCTTATCACAAATATATTCTCTAGTGTTGCTACTATTAACAGTCATCATTCCTTCTCTAATTGTCTTCGCTAATGTTTTTTTCGCATGAGATGGTAATAAATTGTGCACAACTATTCTTAACTTGATTACTTTTAGATTACATTTAACTCTGATGAAAGTAATGTAAAATAGAACACGAATGTAGTCTTTCTCTCTCTGGTTTGTGCTTGAGAGTGGACACCTTAAATATTAGGTGATGTCTATTTAGAAATTACAAAGTTTATTATTCAGTGCATGATGGTTAAATGTTCTTAGTAGATTTTCCAATTATGTTAGTCTTCAATTATTAGTTTTTCTACTTTGGAGGAATATCATTAGATTCGAGAAAGTAGAAATAGTATGTGGATGCTATGAAAAGTGAGCCTATGTCTCATCTCTTCTTGCTTTTGACAACTACACAAAACAATGTCTGTGCAGAGTTTCATATCTTTCGTGTTTTTGGCGAGGATGTTTAGTTGGGTTATGCCTGTTTTAGAATGGGAGTGAAGTGGATTGAGGAAGTCTCTCTCATCAAAAGAGTGACTATTATCTCTTGTCGCTGTTTATCCTTTAAAATACCTATTCGTAGAGTTCGGTCTTTCTTAATTTTTTAGAGAGCAAAGTTCGCGTCACTATGTGGACAGGTAAAGACCTGCATAAGGAGATTGGTTCTTGTTCACTCATGAATGTGATCTCTAATCTATATTTGCGCTTTATTTGCTATAATCAAAAAAAAAAACCATTAAGTAGTGTCACTTTAAAGTGACCATGTAAAGATGGCAAAGTATGTGTACAAATGAAAGTTAAGACTTGCCAAAGGCTCTAATTTTATATAGAGTTCCATACGACGGAACTAATGCTTACTGTATTAATCACCGTATTCTAAGTATAGGTGGTGGCTTTTAATGGTTGTAACAAGTGGGTTTAGTCTCTCTAGCGACTCCACTGAGAGAAAATGTTTTACTATTAAGTATCGCGGGTCATATCCGGAAGTCAACGTGTCAAGTCATTCAACATATTACAAAATAATAACTTTGTTTGTGAAATTTAGTATACACATTCTCTACACATGGTATTAAGGTATGGGACATTGGATAGCTTTGTAGAGATACACAGTTTCTATTTGTGCAATGGCATTTTGTATTTCTTACTGAAAGGCGAATATCACAGCATGAGGGCTAATAAAGCTTCCACTCCACCGGGAGGAGATCAGACACCTTACCTATGCGTCAATACAGTACTATTAAAGTCATATCTTGGTAGACCACGATAGAGAATAAACGTAGGTGCACGCCACTGATGTCTGAAACTATGCTAGCTCATCGACGATCAAACCAGCAATGTGGATAACAAGGTCCTCATTAAACCCATATATCATCCCTGCAATAGCTGCAAAAAAAAATGATCACTTTTGATCCAAAGAAGTTAAGAGAGCGGCATGATATAGGGGCTCTAATGTATCTGCATGTCAAAGGATGTCTTATTTTTTTGCCAATGGTTGCTAGGCTATTGCCACGGACCGACCAACATGCGTTGATCGTCAATGAGCCAACTAAGGTTCATTGCCATGGAATGTTGACGTCTTACCAAACGATATTTTTACTCCATCGTGAATCTATGTAAGGTATTAGGCTAATTGTCATCGTGCACGCCATTATTCTGACTGGTATTGTAAGGAGTGCCGACCATGTCGCTTGACATTCGCCTAAAAATTACATATGGACAAACATGCACATGCGATATTCGGATCTACCTCTTCCGTAGCGAAAGAGTCACTCAGTCACCAAATTACGAGATGATGTATTAAAAATTCTACTAAATAACATTCGACATTTTCCTATACCCATTTTTAAATTTGGGATAAGGCGACAATTAGGAGAATAATAGCAGTAGAGTCAGATATGAGGGTAACTATTCATCGATAGAGGTGTTCAACGAACCGATAATAATCCGTTACGTTACTATATAAATAAAGCACGCACCTTTATAAAGAGCTTAACCTTCAAATATAATAACTCTGAAGAGTGTTCATTACTTACATGACATCTATAGGAACACTAGAGATTCTTATATATTGAATTTCACAAGATGAGTAGCATGTATGAGCACAGGACACATCCTTTATTCAGCGTGAATTTTACTTTACATGTACCACAAGCTCTCTCTCCTATTTGCGAAGGTTGACTGAATTCTATTTTTTATTTTAGCCAAGTTATCTCGACCCAGAAAGATAAAGTATCTGGAGAGTGAACCATTCCCCTCCTTCAAACATCGCATATTATACCATGGCACCTTGACTAACTAGCCATTTTTGAGCGCAAATTTCTGGTATTGACCAAAGTAGAGAAAATTGCTTAACATCAGTACCTCCAATGTGATTTCCACCTTATACTACCACGTTATAAAACAATGGTAGATATCGAGTAATTACATTCACATCCTTTTTTACTTTATAGAGAAACCATAATTCACACTATCACATTTTGCTAATAACACATTTTACACTCTCTTTAGCTTACCAATTCACAGAAGAAATTACAACACCATCGTGCTTATTTTTTGCTTTCAGTATCCATAAAATAGATTAAGCTTATCCCTGTAAACATATATTTATTCACAGCTATTGGAATAAGTAACGCTCTATATAGCGAAATATTCTTAGTCACAATACGTCAAAGATCGAGCAGAATAACATCCATGACTTGGAAGATAAAATGAATGCCGTATGTATGCGAAGAAATCTCAAACAGAGCAGAGTGATAGGTCTGACCACACAAGCGCTCATGCAGAGCAGAGTGAAGTAGATGAGAAGCTTAAATTACTTCGTTTTTTAGATATCTGCGAGTTGTGAGAAGCTGTCAAGCGAGATGCTTGTTCTTAGTTGACGACTATATTATTAACCTGCATCAAAGAAATGAAGAGACAACGTCACACAGAGAGAGAGAGGGAGTAGAGCTTAAGTTAGAGATGAACATATCTATTAAATTTTTATTAAGAGTAAAGGCATGTAAGGGTTTCGAAAGAGGAATATGGATAAGCGATCAATGGAATGTGACCAGTGCTCTGAGAATTAATCACACACCACTATCAATGGCATTTTAGGCAGATTTAAAATCATATACTTTGTAGGCTCTTAGAGTGCCTACTGTGAGAGTGTGTATAATTGATTTTGTCCGCTCTAGTTGGTGAGGAGTAGAAATATATGGGAGAGGGATTTTGACATAAAATATCCTCCTTAAATTGCGATCAAGAGTTTATTCAATTTATACATAAGAGGTGAATAGTCCTACGCTTACACATAATGCGTGACTAACATCATATGTTCTTCGCATCACATCTCTATCCTTAATTTTCCTCATAAGCTCTCCCACACTTCGTGTCATATAGGCTAAAGCATTTACAAACACTATACTAGAATGGTGACATAATATATAAATAGGGCAGTAAGCGCTTGGAAGAATAGTAAGCGTTAGACACATACAATCCATTATTAACTTCTACATTCTGTATTATCTTTAAGTATATAATCGCTCCAACTTGCATATACTACAACGAGTTCATTCTTTAGGTCACGCTATTAGAAAAATCAATTTAACTTTAAGTTCCTCATAAATTTGATGAAAAAAACATTATGATTATTGTGAGCTTATATATACACTATTAACCCTGAGTTCGAACCAAATATTCTCAGATCATTGATTGATCCCAGAAATATACTTCCAGACAAATCAATCAACACGTCTATAAAAATGAGCTGCTGATTGTATATCGCTCCGAGAGAAAAACTATATGATGAGCAAGTCCAGATGCACATGTAGTCATCGAAGGTGAAAATCGCACGGAAGTGATGCGTTTGTTAAGTGTAGGTCTATATAGTATGATTGCCGATATTTTGTGCTTAAAGTTATCTATTATATCAAATTGACCGGAGTATTGTATTGCCACTCACGAAGAATTAGACATACTCGAATCTAGATATAGAGGAGCGTAGTGGATTCATTCTCGTATTACAACAATGCTTCCAATCCTTTGTCCATTCGTAGCACAAAGATTATCAATTCTACTATTCAGCAGAAGTGTGTGTTTTGTTCTCCGCTCGCAACTTGAGATTTTCTGACGAATATAAATGTGTGTGCAACTATCGCGTGTAATTCTACCATAGAGTTTGTTACTAACAGCTTTAGCATATCATCTGAATATCTTATATTGCACCGTCAGTTCGCCTCTATTTTGCACATTATCACGATATGCGTAGAGACTTTAAGTAGTGACAATATATCTCCTCCAATGAATTTTGTTTATAGACTTAATTTAGGTGTTTACTTCATTTAAGAATGTACTTGTTAGTGCTGTCCATTCGATACAGAAGTTCGGGGAACTTTAAATAATTCTCATATAAACGATTTCGTCGAGATAGTATCCTATAAATCTAATCTGTAAGATGTAGGGTCTATGATTGCATAAGTAAGGATTATTTGTTGTTACTCGTGAAGTTGTCGTGAAGCCTCTCAGTTATTTAGACGAAGAAGAAAAAGAACCAAGGATGTCCTCGTTGACAACTAAGTTGAATATCGTTGAATAATCTATACTGTGGATATAAATTCACAGACTCGTATTGTCCAAGAAAAACCTATCACATATGTGCTGCCAATATTCAGTATAAACCTAGAGTTCCATCGCTGGTTGTAGTTGTTCTATCCTGATATCTCTAATAGTTGACTGTTATAAGTTCTTCTATATACGTACGACATCACTCGATCTTTCTCCATGTAGTTAAGCATGCTTAATTGATGTGCTATGAGGATAGTGTATCATGAGATGCGGGAGATGAGAAAGAGTTGAGGGAATGGAGAGAGTGAGCATTGATGGGTAATTTTGGCAAGATGAATGTGAACGTATGAGTTATGAAAAGTTAAATTGTGGGAAGAGAGAGAAAAAAAAGGCGTGCTAAAAAGAGTTATTGATATAATTTTTTATTGATTGTTATATATTTCTATTTATATTAGAATAATTGATAAAGATATAATCTTGTAGGTTGATGACATAATGAGTTAGTTTAATTATTGTAGTGACTCAGAGCACATGGAAATGATAGTGTTTCTTAGCTGGTATTTGCATGGGCCATTTTGATAACCTATTTTAAACGTAGACGGAGTAATATGCAATTTTAATGAGCACGAATTGGAGGGTTCAAGATTAATTAAACAAGACACATTATGATAGGAGTGTGTGTAAGCCATTGATAATATTGAGTAAAAATAATAATACTGAAAAGGAGTGTAATATTAAAAAAATATTTGCGAGCCGACTCGTCAGAAAGCGTTTAACCTTTGTTTTTAAGACAATTTATTAGTGAAACTTATGACACGAATTTATTTTAGTTCAGTTAAAGTAACATATCTAAATTTTTAATATTCGTGATTGTGTGGATCTCCACTCTTGCTTCCACCTTTACAACTCGATATGTAAGGCCCTAGGATTACATAATTATATTTGTGTACTTATTTTGAACTTTGATAATAATTATATGCAAATTCAGAATAACTGAAATGTCAGTTTTCTACAGAAAATTGAATGCATTATTAAACTAAGCGAGTAATCCACTTCACCTACTTATGAGGCAATGATATAATGATATCATTACTGAAGACTTTGATGAGAATATAATATTCGACTTTTACATATAGTATTGATGTATAGATAATGATTTTTTTGTTTGTAGAATTCTTATGATATTTTCCGGTTAATAAAAAAGAAATTATCGGTCATCACTGGTGTCGCACTTATGGAATGAGTTAAGCTCTGACCCAATAGTCAGTGGATATGTAGTCAGAGCGAATTACTCTCACATGTGAACTCAGAAGGATAGATTGATTGGATTATGTAATCGAAAGAAGAAAACAAATTCACTATAAACATTTTAGGGTGGATTGATAAGATAATTTGGATGCTCCATATACAAGCGCGGATTTAAATAGTATGCTTAAGACTAAATCCTAATTTCTTTCAAGGCAACACAAATATACGCCCTATGTAGAACCAAATCGAACCCGGGAATATTATATATAATAGGGTAATGAGAATAATGAATGTAATGTACACAATAAGATAGTATAATAAGTTATATGAAATTCATTGAAGGAATTATCTTGGCACCAATTCGACAAGTCCTTAAAAGGCCCACCTATGATCGCCTTTTCAATAAGAGGGCTGGGGGAGAAGTGTGGTGGGATGACCAAGTAGTGCGCGTTGTGGTGTTGTGCGAGATGGGCTCATGTGGATGTGGAGGAGTGGTGAGGAGAGCGGCTAAACCATGAGATATATGCTTGTTTGAAGTGTGTGTTTGAAAATTAGGTATAACTATAAATTATGGCAAACAAAAGTTTATTTGAAATAGTTAAGAAGCGCAAAATTAATCACAGAAAACCGAATTAATTAATTTAACAACATGTGCAACAATGTGGATACAATCTATGGCTCATTCCATACTCCAACTTATTTGGCTCACATAACGTTTATATAGGTATTATATTTATTTGATAATGCTATAAAATAAATAAGTGATCTCATAATCTACTTCACTGTGCACATATTTATCTATAAATCCAGGTTCCAAACTCTGAGTATTTATACATGAAAAATTGATTTGAATTTACTTAAAACGACTGAGCTCTATATGATATGCTAAAATCTTAAATAACACAAAAAAACTTTTAGAATTATAAACCCTTAGAGATGTATGTGAGTGTTCTGAGTACCGCGTGTAAATAATGAGACCCACATTCACAAAATCAATAAAATATACGAATAAAATTAACACAACAAGTTTCTCTTAGTGCAATCTTTACTCATACCACAAACTATGCGTGGCCCATAGTTGTCACATAATCTGTCTTGTGGACAATAAAAATAAGATTTCGGGTAAGTGATCCTAATCTTCACACCCACTAAATCCAATAGATTATTCTTTATCTTTGGTTATATTATGAAGGTGAACAAAAACGTACTCTTATAAATGTATTGTATACTAGCAGTTTTAACACGCACAATGAGTTGAAATAACAAAACAAAACTAAAGCTCAATTTGAAGACTACCATCATGTTGAAAATGTTTTGTTTTATTGGGTGTGGTTACATTTAAGGCATCTCGATATCACATAGGTGTCATTAAACGCACAAAAAATTAGAACTTCGAGTGTTGTGTTATAGTAGTTGAAGGTTTCATCTAAAACACCATGGTATGGAAAACAACCAGATAATTTATTGGTTGTAAGGGTTTATGTTCTACTTTGGCCTTCTGAATAATATAATGTAGATAT
>NW_024063813.1:0-14431 GCF_009727055.1 Benincasa hispida | reverse complement strand
ATAAATTTTTGGGTTAAGAGAGAACTGAGCTACGCGGTTCAATTATCTATTCAAAGGCCCAAAAACCCATGTAGAACCAAATCGAACCGGATATAATATATATATATATTCTCTTGTGCACCCATAGCCTAGCCCACCCATATTCCTTTCCAGGGCTAACGAGAATAATGGTAAGTTTTAAAAATTCAATTGTAAATATGGCAAAAAAAGTTTTGAAATTAAAGAAATAGAAAACCGAATTAATAATTAACAAATGTCAAAATACCCTCATATGCTACAAATTACATATTTTTTAAAAATACAAATATCTTGAATTATACCAAACTAGATTCTGTTGATTGTTAAATAATCTTAACTAAACAAAAATTTAATTTAAACCGTGTATTATGGTTTGAACCTGAAAATACAAAATAACAAATAACAATTACACTACACTTTAAACACAAATCCAATATATTTGAAAAAATCGAATGACCAATTTCAACCTAATCAATTATCTTATTTAAATATAAATACACTATATTTGAGCAATAAACACAAAAAACAAAACAAAATATTGACTCTTAGTTTTTGTTTTTAAGACAAAGTAGCAAAGGAAAAAAAATTACTCGAGTTTGTATAGTTGATTTCATTAACCGTCAATATTTTGTTGGTTTTTTTCTTATTGCTCAAATGTAGTATATTCATACTAAGTATAGTGTAAAGATCAGAGGTAGAGTTTTTATTCATATAGAAAATGAAAACTCCTAAAAAACTCTAAACCTATCTTTTGCATCTTCTACCGAATAAATCTTGCAATATATTGATATGTATGAAGCAACCTACCTCTGCTAAAAACAAAGCAAAATAAATATAATATTGATATCAAATTCTATCCTATATGATGTGTATTCATAGGCATAAATCTACCTAATATTTTGTTCTATGGTTCGAAGATAACTTCAATGGAGTTTTTCTCTTAGATCTTGACATGGATCTTCTCCAAAAATTCTAGTTGGTATAATTCCCAACAACTCTCGATTTTCAAATTTAAATATTAGATCTAGATTTGAATTATGAAAAAAAAAAATCTACTTATAATATTATTTTAATTAAATCCAAAATAGTGTGGTTGGAGATAATTTAGGAGAAAATAAGGATCTATGCTAAGAAAAATGGGTAGAGAGCCAAACATGATTACAAAAAAGACATTCAATTGAGGACATTTTTAAGTACTCAGTATAGGAACCTGCGTAGGCGACGTAAAATCTCGTAGTCTTAATTAAAAAAATTTAATATAAGAAATTTTTAGCATTTATTTTTATAGAAACTCATATATGAGGTGAATATTACATTTTTTTTTTTTTACAAAACCACATAAATCGATTGTGACTTCATAATATTTTCAAAACTAAATTATGCCTCTAATCTATTATGTAATGGATAAATCTTCTAATTTTATAGATATTTACGAATGGTTGTAGTTTTTTTTTTCTCAAAGATTTTGTTTTTATTGTTCTAGATATCGTTTTTTTTCAAAGATTTTGTTTGTTTTACATGTTAAAATTATGTAAATTTTGTTTATTTCAAGTGAATAAAACCATCTCAGTATTATACCTTTTTTACGAATAATTTCGTGTCATGTTTAAAAATGCTAAATAGAATACTTCAAATAAATTTTATAAATACAAATTAAACAAAACGTTTTTTAACGGTTTTGTTTTAAAAAATCTAAAAAATCTAAAAATTTAATAATTTTAATATTTATGCTAATATTATGTATAGGAAAAAACCTAATTATTATTGTTATTATTGTTATGATCTTAAATAAATATCTATTACTTTTTAGAAAGAAATGATAAAAAAAAGTTTGTTTGCTATTTAATTTTTTATGATACATTCCATCAAACATTATTTCAGTTATTTTTTTAAAGAAGAACCTAATACCCCTATCTTAAATTTAGTAATAAAACACCTAAAATGAATAGAATTATAAAATCATTTGATTTATTAATTTTAAAAAAGGTTAAAAAGAGTTTTAACCCATATTGTAAATATAACAATAAATATATCTAGAAGGCAGATTTAGGTTAGCGAGTGGTTTTGATACTATGTCTATGTATTTCCTATAATTTTTTAAATCTTTTCTATATCTCTTCAATATTATTGGTATCACATTTTCTCTCAGTAACTTTCTCCAATTATATATTATTGATATAGAAAAAGAAAAAACTCTAATTATTTAAAAACCAAATAACCACTTTCATTTTTCATGAGAATATTTTATTTTCCTATATATCTCTTTTATTGGAATAAGAGGAAAAGAAAAAAAAAATAAACTCATACAGAAAAATAAACTCATATTAACGATTGCGTTGTTAAAAATAGGAAAATTTAAAATTTAAATAGAAAGTATCTATCTATTTTATAACTCCTCCTTCCGTATCTCTTTCTTCCCACATTTTTTCAAAATTTTCCTCTACTTCTCATTATTCTCTCTTCCATGTTGTCTCACCTCTTTCCGTTCTCTCGACATTAGTTGAATTTAATATTGAAAATATAGGAAGGATTCCTTGATTTGGCATAAAACCAAATAAATAATATAAATAAGGAAAATTCTTATAAATAGAAAAATCTCAAAAATATTTACATTTTATAGCAAACACTATGGAACTTTTGCTCTAAGGTGTAAATATTTTTTTATATTTAAAAAGGCCCCTAATAATAATCATGTAATTGAAGTGTATACACATTTAAAATATATAACTAAAATGAGTCTACATTGTTCTATTGAGAATGTTTATATTGAATAGATGAATTGTCCTTGAAATCTCCAATCCTCAACACATGAATTAAATACATATTGAATGAAAGGATGCTTTGTTAGAAAGGTGTGTGAGGATTTTGATGCATGGGGGCAAAATGAAAGGATGCTTGATTAAATGAAATGATGCTTTATAGAAAAGGTGTAAAGATTAATGTATAAATAACTATATATAAATATCTAATCAATGGTATAGTAGATATATATCTAAATACGAGATGCAAAATGGGAATAAAGATTCTCCCACTTTGCTCCTTTTAGATATAGTATAGACTCAGATATAGTATAGATATAGATAACGGAAGATCAACATCATGTACAAATGGAGGGTTTGTTATACTTCTGAAAAAATATGGTTCATTTTTGTCATGTATCTAAATAAAACCTAGAATGTTACTATAATCAAGATATACCTTCTTTTAATTTGAAAAAAAGTCGAAATGACCAGTCCAACCACTTTTTTTTAGAGAAATCGAGGAAATAGCAAAATTGGATGGGTCCTCTTGATTTTTGTCGAAAAATGGAATTAATAATACTTTTGATAAAAGCATACTACACATATACTTTTTTAATCTCCAAATTGCCCCTAGTATGGTCGGATAATACAATTTTAGATTATTGTGTAATTGCTATACCGTGTATCAATTCTCAATTGAAAATTTGTGTAAATGGAATCTTCGATTATAAGAGCATCGATCAATTCTCAAATACAATGTAATGGGAATCTGTTGGTTGAGATAAAGGTGCCGGATTTTTCTTCCATTTTGAAATTTGAATCGGCGGTTTCATATCATATTTGATTCGATTTAATCACTTCTCAAAAGTATTCATAATAAATTCATCTTTAATTTGTTTATCACCATTTTGATTTTAATTTATAATATATCTTTAGATTTGGTGGGAAATCAAATCCATTAGTATTAATAACTGCGACAGTGAAAATGGAAAGATTAATTAATAACCAAGATATAAATACAGTGTGATTGATCCAATGTAAGACAACATAATATAACCTAATAGATTTTCCAAAACAGAAAAAGAGCACACTTTTGAATTTTTTTGCCCCTTTTGAAATTTGAATTTATATTTTATTATCAGGTTAGATTTTGATAACTACTTTTCAAATTAATTATTAAAAAAAAAAAATCAATCTCTTCCTTATTTTTCTCCTCCAATTCTAAATTTAAATTTATCTTTTATTAACAAATTTGATTTTATTTTCTGATCAACAATTATTTTAAATGTTTGTAATCACATTTAGTTCTATCTTAATCTTTTTCATTATTCTATACATATCATTATCAAATTAATGGTAGATTTTTTCATATTTCTGAAATTTTCACATTTTATCTCATGATATATTATTGAAAAATTACCCTTTTGGTCCTCAAGTTGTGAAGAATATGTGTGTTTGGTTCCTGAGTTTGAAAAATGTATTTTTTTAGTACCAAAGTTTATAAGAATAGACACATTTGGTCTCTGAGTTTTCAAAATATACATTTTTAGTCCCTTAATTTTTAAAAATAGGTTTAAAAAAGTCCCTCAAATAACTTTATACCATTATTTTGAATTATTATATCATTTTAAATTAGAAAAATAATTTTTAATAATCACATTCTCTCTAAAACTATTTTTTTTCTAATTTTAAATATCATATAATTATTTTTTAAAAAAAATCAAGAAAAAATAATCTTTTAAACCTATTTTTATAAACTTGGGGACTAAAAAGGTACATTTTGAAAATACGTAGATCAAATAGACCTATTTTTATCTTGAGGGCTAAAAAGGTATATTTTTAAAACTCATGACCAAATGCATATATTCTTCAAAACTTGGGGATAAAAAAGGTAATTTTCCCTATATTATTATTTTTAAAAAAAAAAGTTTTTGAGAAACATATAGTATTATTAGATTTAATTTTTTTTTAAAAAAAAAAAATATTTTATAGGTGTGTATATATATATATATTATTAGATTCAGTTTTATTTTAAAATAAAAAATACATGTATGCCTTGTTTAAAAAAATAGAGATTTAACTATTGTAATGCATAATTATGAGATTTTTACCAACATATATTGTAATTGTAATGTAAAATTATGAGGTTTTAACAACATTTTTCGTAACTCTTGGTTGTAACAATTTATGTTTACACATACTAATTGTAATGTGATGTTATAAGCCATCACTTTTGTGATTTTGAATTATAACATAATTTTATATTGTCATGAATTTTCTCCCCCAATATATATTCAAATATGTCTTGTATTAATCAAATTCAATTTTATTTTATTTATTTTCTTACCACATTGTAACCATCTTTCGATTTGATCCAGTTTCATGTAATTTTTTTCAATTTTTTTATACATTTTCTTATCACGATTGAAATTTTTTAAATTTAGGTTGATAAAAGTTTTGAATTTGAGATAGAAAATGATTAAAGTATATATAAATATATATAAGATAATTAACAGAAAAATTAAAATTTTCTTTTTTTAAAAAAAAAAATCCATGCGTTAGATTAAATTTGAATAGAATTATAAATTATAAATTTCCTTTTAGAATCTAATAAATTTTAATAGAACTTAAATCATAAAAAAGTTAAGGAAATGTAACCCTACAATACATCTTCAAGATCAAATATTAGTTGTTTGCAATTTCTTACAATAATATATATATTATTCAACAATCTACATAAAATAAAATAACAAAAACCCATAAATCTCATATTTTTTTTTCTCTTTTAGTTAGCCGCTACCCCCTTCCCCAAATCTCTCTCTCTAAATCTCTCTCTCTTCTTCAATCTCATGCCTACCATCATTGGTTCAATCCAACCATTCCTGCTAAGTCGTCGGTCTTAACCGGTCGCACGCATGTTTCTTACTTTTGTTTATGCTTTGCACACCGTTTTTAACAATGACGTTTTGGATTGATGTCAAACACAATCCTAAATCTAATAGGAATTCTAAGCTTGTCCTTGACGGATTCTCTTTGTCTAGTCACATCGTCCAAATGTTGCAATTTCTTCAAATACTCACTTGCCAACAACAACTTTACTAGCACAATCAACTATGCTCGCTTTAGAGGAAATCCTGTTAGCATAAATTCTTTATATCTATATTGAATAGATAAACCCTAGGATCATTCATGTCAAATTGTCAAGAATAACATACTGGATTCCATTGCAAAATTGATGATAGTTTCAAGATAATGATGGATGACTATGGTCTTCCTCAACCAAAACTCTGAATGCCTTTAATGGATTTCTCTCTAGATAGGATTCAAGAAAGACTGAGTGCTTATTGTTTTGGTATATCGGGAACCATAGCCCTAAGGTCTCTTTATATACTAGTTCAACTAGGGTTCCTATTAAACCCTAATTAACTAGGAATGGACTTTTACTCATTAAGTTCATATTCAATTAGGAATCTAGGGCCTTAATTAATTAGATCACATAATAAGACCCAATCTAATAAAATAACCCAATGTGATAAATCATTAATCCACATATATAGCTCATACTTTAATTAAACATATTATTATTTAAATATGTCTAACAATCTCTCACTTGGGCTATGTCTATGTACCTAATATAATTAAATCACATAAACCTTATAAAACCTAGGCGCGCATAAACAGGTTATTTCAATAATAGAATTCCCCTTTAGTTCAATCTGGTCCATTCTCCTGTATTAGCATGGAATCAATGTGGCTTTCGTCACTACCCTTGTAACTAAACCTTTCCTTGATCACCAATATTCCAATGCATTTCATGACATAGATCAAATATGGATGGATAGCATGGAAACTAACATGTAAAGTGATCTGGATCATGCCTATTTCCAACTGGTCCAAATTTCTTAATGAGATCATTCTAAAAAAAACTTTATGGCTAAACTGGCATGCATGATAAAACAAGTTCAGATAATAAAATATAACCATCAACTTTATTCTATATAGAAAATAAACAAAATAAGGTTCAAAGGAACATCCTCAATAACAAACTCCCACTAAAACCATGAAATTCAGAAAGTGTGAGCAACATGCTCATGAAAAACTTTAGGTGTAAACCTTTTAGTCGATGGATCTACCACCATAGAGTTTGTTCCTAAAAGTTTATTCCTATGTTTCTATCGAAATTTGACCATTCTGAACTTCTTTCTTTAACAAACCAGTGACAAAATTTCACAACCATATTCCATATTAGATGCCTCATAACATGCTATAAACTCCGCAGCCATTGGGTAGAAGAAGCCATAAGTGTTTGTTTAACACTTTTTCCAGGATATAGCTCCTCCAAGCCAACATGAAGATATAGCCTGAATGGATCGCAAAGTGTCTTGACATCCAGCATAATCAGAATCAGAATACCCAATGATCTAACAAAACTTTCTGATCTCCGATAAGTGAGCATATAATACTTTCTGTTCTCTGTAAACTACCTCATACACCCGTTTGGCTGTTTTCCAATGATCCATCCTTGGGTTATCAGATATCTACCTAACACTCTAACTATGAACGCAATATCTAGACGCGTACATACTTGAGCATACATGTAGACTTCCAATGTCGAATGCTAGGGAACTTTCTACATCTCCTTAGTCTCGCTAGTGTGGTCTTGAGCATTGACCTAAAATGAAATTTTATTCACCTTTAGCGATTCAGGTATCTCTCGGTGCACAATGCTTTCATGCCAAATTCTACTCAAGATCTTTTCAATGTAGTTCTTTTTACTGCAAAATTCAAAATACCTTTGAGAACGATCTTGCAGTTTATTTCAATTTCCTAATACAAAAGAAGCATCACCAAGATCCTTCATCTCAAAAATTTCTTTTGAGAAATCTCTCAGTGTTCATGCAAAAAAACCTACATCATTACTAGCTATGAGTTATGTCATCAAATATATAACACCAAGAAAGATTGATTTACTCCCACCTGAACTTGTGATATACACAATCTTCCACAATGTTCACTCAAAACTAAATGAGGTTATCACTTCATGGAATTTGTGTACCATTGACGAAAGGCTTTGCTTGAGACTGTAGATGGATTTCTTTAATTTTGCACACAATAGACTTTGAATTATCAGAACAAAGTTTCTGATTGCCACCATATAAATCGTTTTCATCAATGTTCCATTGATAAACACAGGATTTTACATCCATCTTGTTGTAGCCTCAAATCAAAGTTTTGAGCTACTAGTGCCCATGATTACCCTAAAGAGTCTTTCGATGAAACCGAAGAGAAATTCTCTTTGTAATTCAAATGTGTAACGCCCGCGATCCTTAAACCTTTATGATCCGCGACTGCTACGACATGCATACTTAGACTTTTCTATCATGAGATGGTTTTGTCTTGGAAATTTTCAAAGAACATATCTAAATTTTATTAATTAGATAGAAAAACTATATAGAAATTTTATTATCAAAACAGCCAGGATCCATAAAACATTAAGCGTGGTGGTTACAAAATGCATGTGGCCTATATAGGTGAATTTGAGGTTGGCCATTGAGGTTGACGTCCCAACTCTGCCCTCTACGGTGATATGTGTTCTTACCTACAAAGTCTGTAAAAATATAGGATGAGTTACCATAATTATACCCTAGTAAGGTAGTTTCCACGTAGGGTAGTGGGGACAAATGCACAATCTACAAGCAACATGTCATGAAAACATTATTTGATTGGGACCGAAACGTATAATAACATGTGGTGGCCGGTTATGCTTTCCAACATTAAATCTCTTACGCCCTGATAGGAGATGAGGACCTTAAGCGAAACTAACTCATCTGGATGATTAGCGCGGTCATGCAGTAGTAGGGCCAGAGTCGCACTCCAACATCAACCATTACATAAACATTATGCCTTCCAACATAAATCTTTCCGTCCTGATAGAAAGGATGAGGACTTAAGTGGAAACTAACCCACTATGATTTTAGCGGGTCATGCAGTCATGTAGGGCCAGAGTCGCAATCCAACATCAACCATTAGCATAAAAGTTATGCTTCAAACATAAATTCTTTCCGCCCTGATAGGGAAGATGAGGACTTAAGCAGAAACACCCATCTGATGATTAGCGGGTCATGCAGTCAGTTAAGCTAGAATCGCATCCAACAATCAAACCATTAACATAACCATAAGATTAGATGGAAGCATAAACTTACCACCTAATTAAAAACTTGGTTTTAACGTAATCGTGAACCAATATAATGCATGGGGTCCCCTTGTAGAAACGTGTTTCATAAACATGTAATGCAATTTATATAACAATTAAACATAACCATTGCAATATTAATAAAGGTACCACTACCATAGACCAATTTTAAGAGAGGGGTGAGATAAACTACTTACCTTGACTGTGTATCTAATTAATTCCTTATTATTTCTTTATTGATTTTTCAATCAGCAGAAGTTTTTCCTTTTTAACAAAGAAGAAATTTTGGGCAGCACTTTTACCCGAGCATTTTCTCTTTTTCCAAATTCCTCCCACTTCACACTTACTTATTTCACACTGAATTTGTTTAAGAATGGGTTTAAATCTTGGCAAGGGTCCTATTTATAGGTAGTTTTCAGCTCTTCATCAGAACCTTTTGTTGAACAAATCATCGTACAGGGCTTATCTTTAAAATTACTTATGTTATGGATTCCTCTCAATAAGACACTCTAATTTTGCTAATCGTTTTGCCCTTACGTCATCATTCTTTTTGTTTCGATTCAATTTAGGGTTTTTTCCGTATAATCTATAAGATCGGTGAGTAAATTCAACGCATTATTCACGCTTCTGGTCCAAATTCTTCGCTCACTCTGCCTCTTAAAATCTCGCACTTCTTCCCGTTTTTCTCGCTAGGATTTACTCTGGAGCTTCTGCTGAAAATCCGGCTTCTCTCCACTCTCGCTCTCAGAAATTTTCTCTTCCGTCTCACTCTCTCCAAATTTTCTCGCCTCTTGCTCTCGCTCCCCTCTCGCTCTCTCGCTCCCGCTTCCGCGCTCTTCTTGCTCACTCCCGCTCTTGTTCTACTGTTCTCGCTAAGAATAGCTCTCATTTACTCTCGCTCTCTCCAACTTCCTTGCTACAATTCTCGCTCTCTCCAAGTTTCCTTCAATTTCTCGCTCTCTCCAGGGATCTCGCTCGTCTACTCCTTCGCCCCAGGCCTTCAATCTCGCTTAGGCCATCGCTCGCTGGGTTTCTCGCTCTCCAATTTTCTTCCTTCCCGATCGCGCAGCTTCTCTTTCTCAGAATCTCGTTTTCTCCAGTTTTCTCGCCATGGTTGGCTCTTCGCTTCTCTCTCACTTTCTCGCTCCCGCTCGCTCCCTTATTCATTATCTTTTGGATAATGAATAAATTTCCAATTTTCAATTTATTTATTATATTATATTATTATTATTTCTAAATTCACCCCTTTAAATAAAATTTCGTCTCTGACTTATTATTGATATTTAATTCCTGTATGCGTACAGATTTGGGTCGTTTACACAATGCCTCCTTTTGAGTAAAAACCCTTTGCAACAAACGAGCCTTATATCTTCGAATATTTATATGTGAGATTTTTTGGTTTTAATATCCATTTACAACCTATGGGTTTCACTCCTGATGGCAAGTTTGACAAGTTTTCCAAATGTCATTGTCTTTCATGGATTTTATTCCTATTCCATAAACACTTATCCACTTTTTAGAGTTAGAACTTTGTAAGCTATTGGGAAGTTGATTAGATCATCTTCCATTATGCCCACATCATCCTAATTATTTTTGAAGAAACACAATATAATCATCTGAATCTTACTTCTTCTCTCTCTAGTAGATCTTCTTAGTGGCACTTTCTTGAGCGTTGTTGAGTTTGAACTTCGGTTTTCAACCACAGGAACTTCAATGTTGTATTGTTCTATAATGGTTCCAATAATGAAGTCAGGAATTGGGCCTAAACATCCATTTATAATCACATGAGGAAAGAAACCAATTTCCTCCAAAGATAACTTTCTTATGTTATCTTTCCCCAACCTCAACATCCTTAAGGGAATCTACATTTCCTGTCTCAAACAATGAATCTAGAAGGGGATCATAAAACTTGAAACTAAGAGTGCTCAGATACCCAACAAAATAGCAGCTAATAGTTCTGAGTTCCAATTTTCTTCATAGCCTATTAAAGCCTAGCCTCAACTGGACAACCCTTACGTGAAGATGCCTAATACCAGGCTTCTTTCCTGTCCACAAGCTCATTAAGGGTTTTGGCTATTGCTTTACTAGGTACCCCTAAAATTAAGGATATATGTTGCAGTTTTTAGTATGCCTCACCCCAAAGGGATTCGAATAGAGAAGAGATGACTAATCATACTTTCTTTACCATTATCCTTTAAATGTTTCGTATTTCCCTTCCGCTTACACCATTGGCATGCTGGGTTTATCTGGCATAGTGTATTCGGGACGATTCCACATTTTCTCATTTCTCTTCTATGACGAGAGCTATTGCCAAAATGAAGCACTTTCTGTCCTTTCTCTCTTAATCCTATCTTCTTCTTGTTACACATTGTGAGATAAGCCTCGATTTAATTAACTCCATTTATCCTTCTGAGAGTATTATAGCTTTCTTAAACTGAGTAAATGGTGCAGGAAGAGAGATAAGTAAATTTATATTTATCTCGGATATCAAGTGCTTTAATTTACCTTGCAACTTTGGAATTTTTCATAATGTACTCCCTTATGTTTCATTGCCCTTATACCCTCATAGAAGTTTAAAAAGTCAAAAGACTACTTTGTTCCCCTTTCTCATTTTTAGCAAAATATTCTCAATTTGAGCAAGGAACTTATTGGCATTTTCATTTTCTGTGATAGAGCCCCGAAAAAACTTTGAATTGTAGTATCTAATGATCATCAGACTATATGCGATTTGACCATTCCCACTTCTCTTATTAGCCATATTTGGTTCGTTCCTCGATAGGAAAGTAGGTTTATCGGTCCTTAATGCAAGGTCCAAATCCGTACAACCCAATAAGTATCTCTAAGGCTTTCTTTCCAATCTTGAAGTTCAATCCATTCAACGTAGGGTTGAACTTAGAGTTTTACTAGATTATATGAGTAAGACCAACTGAAACAATAAACAACAAAACACTATGCTCACAATTAAAACATGACCAAAATTAATTTCACATTATGTGGTGGGGCCCTTTTAACAGATACCTAGCACAAACATTGAGTGTCCAGCCTTTGGGCAAAAAACACCAATATAAATGGTACTTCTCAACGTTAGTAATCAAAGTACTCACAATTAACTTTGTAAAAAAAAAAAAAAAAAAAAAAAAAAAGCCTTTCTTTGGACCGACTACTTTTCACCATGAGCAATCCTTATAATCCCATACTTCATCCACATGCATACCACATTTGGCCAAATAATTATCTTCCTTTCTGGGCGAAATTTATCTGCCATAAATTCCATGAATATCACATCTTGATATTTCATAATTAAAACGATAATTAGAGAACTACTTATAAGAGAGTAACATATATTTTTGACCAATTCAATTCGTAAAATTAAGATACATAATATATATTATATTATGTACAAAAACAAGAGGAGGAGGAACACCAAAATAGTCTTTTACAAAAATTTACTAATAATTGTAACACATAATACAATTAAAGTAAACATAAACATGTGAATATCACAAAAAAAATCAAATTGTAGATTTTAATTCACAAACTTATCAATCAAAGAACTAAGAACACCTTTTTCAAAATCACCAAGTTATTTAATCAATAAAACTAGAAACCGGGCAAGAAGTTCAATAAGCAATTAATCCAAAAGCTTGACAAATTCATTTATTATCAAACTATAAAAAATAGAATAACTAAATTTCAATCAATTTTTTTTTAACCTTAAAAAAAAACCACCCCAGTTGCTTCAAATTATCAATCACAATTTCTTTTTTTTTTTTTTTTTGAAACTCATTATTCATCATTAAGTATTAAACATCAACTTTTCAGTTAAAAAAAAAAAAGAAAAAAAAAAAAAAACAGCGACAACATTAACTTTTCATTATAATCAAATTTAAAATCGAACTATAAAGTCATCCATTAAGAATTAAAAAAAAAAACTAATAAATTAAAATCAAGAATCGCAGCCAAGACTTTAATCGTAATTGGACCGATACCTTCGCCCAACAACAACTCCAGTCGAGTCATTAATGAAAGTCTTGATGGGTAAAACTTGCAGCAGCAACTAAAGGACCTAACTCCTTCGATCGGTTCTTTTAAACTTTTTTCCTGCTGGATTTTATCACATTGCGTGGACTTTTTGTCAAGAATGTTTTGAACTGAACATCCTTAATTTTGACAATAATAGAACTAAGCTTTTTTTTTTCTTTAAAAAAGAACTTTAGGAAACCCGTTCAATCAAAATAATCAACAAAAAAAATCACTTTAATCCACCACTAGCACATCATTCATAAATCGGTGATAGGTATTTGTCAAATATCACAAACAAGAATACATTGTTTGCAAAACAACATATTGCCAAGAAAAAAAATGACCGCCGAGATTTCCATTCCTACCGTCGATGAGTTACAACGCTTCTATGCTAACCGACCTTTTTTTAAAAAAAAAATTCTTTAAATTTCTTTACAAAACCAAAATTTAATCAACAATGCCAATGGAAAAATACATAAAACTAACAACTCCAACATAAATTCATGCTCTGATACCATTTGTTAGCATAAATTCTTTATATCTATATTGAATGATAAATCCTAGGATCATTCGTGTCAAATTGTCAGAATAACATACCGAATTCCATTGCAAAATTGATATAGCTTCAAGATAATGATGATTGACTATGGTCTTCCCAACCAAAAACTTCAATTGGCCACTTAATGGGATTCTTCTCTGTAAATGGGATTCAAGAAAACTGAGTGCTTTATGTGGATATCGAGGACTATAGCTAGGTCTCTTATTATACTAGTTCATTAGGGTTCCCATTAAACCCTTAATTAATTTAGAATGGCTTCTACCCATTAAGTTCATACTCAATTAGAAATCTAGGTCTTACTTAATTAATTAGATCCCAATCTAATAAAATATGATAAATTATTTAATCCACATTACATAGCCTATACTTTTAATTAAACATATTATTATTTAAATATGTCTAACAATCCATCTTGGTGGACATCATAAGCTTCTGATAAACTTACTTTCGTTGGGTAGGGGAAAATTTCACCAAAATGATCCAAAATACCAAAATTTTTCTAATGAATGACCTTCTTCCTAGAAAACTTATCATGACTACGTTTTGTCTACTGTGAAATACCAAAATTTTACCCTAATTTAAAAAACCTCTTCAGACACCTTTACGAATGCTTTCGAAGCGATCATTCACACTTTTCGCTTACCTCTCTCATTTGTGATTTGCTCTCAGATTTCTCCTAGTTTCTCTTCATCATCTCCATTCTTCATTCCGAGCGTTTGGTTCACCTTCATTGGTCGTGTTTTTACACAATTCCCCACGCCGTGATATGAGATGGTACGTGACTTTTTCTTTCCTTGAATGCATGTTGATATTCGAGCTTTCATACTTAGGCATTCGCATCTACCTTTTTGTTTAAACGATATAATCTCAACTTTTGTTAAATGATCGTGTATTCAT
>NW_024063812.1:0-1094 GCF_009727055.1 Benincasa hispida | reverse complement strand
TTATGTGAGTTGAATAAATATAGTGAAAAGTATTTACAAACATTTTTTCCCTTCTATAATGTTTTCTTATTGTGACCCTCGCCCCCATTAATATACATCCCCTTAACTTTTTAAAAGAGAAAGTCGGTTTGTTATGTGGCATTGTGATTCGACATTTGAGTAAGTTGCAAAAAAATTAAGATGTTACAGTCCAAGATACACTCAAATATTATATTCACATAATAGAGGATTGTTCTCGAAAGTTTTAACCAATAGATTTTTTTCCCTTTTCATAAGTGTTTTATATGAACTTAGGTTTCTTGTTTTAAGTATACTTCACATGTGTATTTATTTTTAAAAAGAATCAATTTTGTTACCCTTTAACCCTATCAAAGTCTAGATTGTAACTCTTTAATCTCAACACCGTGCAGTTTTGTGCCAAGGTATGTAATACCACAATTGGTAGAAAAAATAAACTTTTCAAAATGATTAGATAGTTGCATTAGAAACTTGGGCAAATCATAAATTATCACATCATAATTTCAGTTAATGGTACAAATATGCGTATATAAAATTTGAGACAAATTTTAAATATACATGTGCCATTAAAATTAAATTCTTAGACATGAAAGCTAAGTTAGCGATTCGAATCAAATTATGTCATATGGCGATTAAACTCAAATCTACTTCAATCGGATCTCATGGAAAATATTGGGTCCAAAGTCAACAATGCCCATTCCTATACATACAAGAAGCTACCTTCATTTTGGGCATACAGTCATCCATTCATTCACTAACATGAATTAGAAGCATGAATATTCACGTGTATAAAAAAAATAAGAGAGTTTTAAAGACTCGAGAAAAACAAACACTATATGAAGACAGTTAGAAGACATTTGAAGCACATTAGGTTTTATGACTGCTAGAATGCCTTGAATCTATTATTTAGCACTTTGAACAATCAATTGTGGCGGCAACGCCCTTGAAATCTAAGTTATTTATATATTTTCCATCTTTATGCTATTTATGTTTATGACCCCAGAATTCAGAGAAATGCACTATATAACCTCTCTAAAATATAGAGGTTCCTTCATTATGTGGTTTTGCATTATTCT
>NW_024063811.1:0-7400 GCF_009727055.1 Benincasa hispida | reverse complement strand
TTTCGCTCTGTAATCTTCATTTCTTCTACTCCTTCACTTGAAGAAACACGGCCTTTAATAGTTTTGTTCGACCTACCAAACCGTGCATCTTCGCTATCTAATTTCTCAGTGTTTGACAAACTTCACCATTCTTGTTTCGCATGTGTGCACCACTTTCTCGTCTCCTCATTCTCCCTCCATTCCAACACACACTACCATGAATGTCTCTGCAGATGCTTAGTCTTCTGTAGGCAACGTTATCATTCTAATTTCGTGAGGCAATGTAAAGAAGCAGTCAGCTACAAATTTCATACCCAATGTGAAGGATATTTCTTCACCATAGGCTGGAGAGAATTCTTGCCTTCAGTTGTTCCTTCGCTCTTAGTTTCACTTGTTTTATTCGTGCATCTTCATTCAAAACTAACAATGAAATTTAGCATGTCTCATAACAATGGTCTTGAATAGACCACATTTAGTGTGGTGGCCATCAAAAAAATGAAGGAGATTTTGAATGTGGTGGAGACCTATCTTGTATTCTTCACTCTCTTCGTTACAAAATAATACTGAATGTCTAAAATTATAGCTACTAAAACTGAACCACTGTAATGTGAACCGTATTGTTATTTTTGCAAAACTTACTCCAATATTAGCAATTTCTTAATATTTCATAGAGCATACTCAATGTAATAAAGTCCCGGTATAATGTAGCAAGTCATGTAGGGAGTAAGAAAAAAAGGTCCCCATGTTAGAGAGGTACTATTTGAAATGGTAAAAACAAGAGAGACAGAATAAGAATAAAAAAAGAGATTTAATTATTAAAGAAATGTCATGTCTACCAATGTAAATTTGTAAATAAATAAAATATCCAACAGAAAAAGAAAGTCCCAAGATAAAAACCCCACTAACAACAACTCAATACTATCCAACGATATCTTGCATGAGATGGTCATGTGAGCTTGATGTCTTGTAATGTATGTCACTGCATGGATTGCTTGGACTACAATCAAACGTTCATAGCTTCAATTGTTGCTGATGTTTCCTTGTTATATTTTATATGTCACTCCACTAATCTTCACTCCAGAACTCTAATAAAACAACACTATATTAAACAAACCAAAAATTTGAGCGATTAATTCAGTTTATAAATGACTACTTATGTATATAAGCCAAAGATTAAATAATTTAGGCTCCATTTTGGTAATCTTTTTGATTTTTTTTCCTTAAATTAAAACCTTAGAGATACAATATTCTCTTCTAAATTTTTCTTGTTATATACTTTTTACCAATAGTTAAATAAGCCAAAGTTTTAAAAAAATAAAAAATAAAAAGTTTAGTTTTACCCACAAACTTGTTTTGTATTAGGAATTTGCTAATTAAGAATTTGCCAAATAACGGATAAGAACTATGAGGAGGAGAATATGCTTAATTTTTTAAAAATCAAAAAACCAAAAAATAAAATGGTTACCAAATGGAAATCTTAAATAATTGACAAATCAGAGAAAGAATAAGGACCGACAATTCAATACCTGAGAAGGGACAACCTATTGTTATTCGCGACAATAGTTATCTGGTCAATTAAGATAGGATTTCTTAACGATTCGTTCATGATGATATTTTTGAAAGGAGAACATTTTTGACAAAACCATTGCTAGCCGTGGCCATGTCTTTATCCATCACACCATTGTCGATCCCAATGAAAATTGCATCTTGTCAATGTTACATTCTCAACTCCATTTCTTCATTGAACTCTTTTCCCCAAAGCTACCAATAGCTGCATGCATCCAATTGAAATTAAATTGAATCATATTCTTTTTTATTTACCTTCAAAGGATAGGTTAGAGTGGGTAAATGTAATTAATTTGTCACAACCATCCGTTTAAGCTTTTGGGCATTAATCACTATGAATATTTAACATAATCCATATTTTCAATATAGATTACCTTACACCTGGCCGGGCCAACATTTGACATGACTCATAAGTAGCTGCTCTTTTCCATTCTCCAATGGAATGCAATCATTCTTCCGGTTTGAAGCGTACTTCCAGTGATCGTCCCATTAAAAGACGACCTGGACATGAATTCCATCAGTGTTTGGGGCTTTGGTCGGGTGCATTACCTTCACATTTTGTTAACCATTACATTTTTGCAGCTGTGATTACAAGGATAGTTTGTTGGTGTTGATCGAGGTTTACTTCCACTGACGTAAATATTGTTTGCCAATTAAATGTCAAATCTAGGTATTTCATTAATATATATAAGAGAATCAGCATACAGATGTTGATGTTAGGACGGTATTATAGATATTAAGCTAAATTGATTACCAAAAAAGAAGACAGAAAATGAGTATAAGCCATAAGTACTCTTGTTTAATGACATACCCTAGCTCCCAACTGGGACACTGTTTCCAGCTTTCTGCAATGCCAATACCCGCGCCCTTTGCATCAATGTTGCCACCAAAGAAAGAAACGCCATCAAAACTTTGTATTGAACAAAATTCCAGTAATCCAGAATTTCCGAGGGCACGATAATCGAGAGGTCGAGCGATGCGTGTTTGCCAGTTTAAACGGAAAGGTAATATGGTTGTTACATGGGCCTTCTAAAATGTGATGGGGTTAGCAAGAACCTTCCCTTGGGAAGACGTTGATGGTGGAATGGAGTGTGAGAGCTACAAGCCGATGTCCATGGCTCTTCAAAATGATTTTGTCGAGTCGGTTTTCCCGTCGCCTTTTGCACAAAAACTAATCACATTTGACAGCTGCCTGCACTGGATGTTTGTATCAGGCAAAATACAAGAGAAGAAGAAGAAAAGAAGAAAGTTGATGGAGGATGTGTTAAGCCATTTCTTTTGTTTTTCTTTTTTGATATAGCATAATAATAAAGAGGCAGTTGGGATTCGTTTATTTTATAGTGTTCCTGTCAACAAATCATTATGCTTCAATTTATTTGATATTTAATTAATTTAATTTAGCTACTAAGCATGAAAGAATGAATTATGCTACGCTAGCGGCGATTCTTAAATATCTCATTTGTTTGCTTTATTATTTTTGGCAGCTAATTGATTTTTTGAGTTCATAAACAATCTTACCATGTATCCTCCGATTTTAATAATTCGAAATTTTAATACATTCTTAAACAATTGAATTGAAATAAAAATAACAAAGAAGCATTCCAATCCCATCGCCAACTCAATCCAAACCCTTATAAAACATATTTGGGTTAGCAATTGGATTCATCTTTATCGTTTACTTCTTATCTTAATTTATTTTATTCCTAAAAATACAAGTTTAAATATTCTCTTGAATAATGTTAACAAATTTTTATGCTTTAGCGTTTATATCAAACCACTAAATTGATATTAACAAGTATTAATTAAAAATTGCAATTACCAAGTATAATGCATCTATTTAAATTTTGGTAATATCCACTTTTACACATTTTTACCTTGATGTGAGAATTGAAATCTCCTAATTTTTAGCGTGGCGATGGGAAAAAGTCCATCCTGTATTTAAATTAACAGGCAAAAAATCTTCATTGATTTTTGGAGTTTTCAAATCCATGATTGGTTGGAGCGGTTTTTTTTTCTTGTTTTTTGCCTATATTTGCAAGATTTAAAAATAAATATAGGGAATGTAATTTTATCAAGTTTGTTAGCCATTTGTTGCAACGTTAATCCTTATTATTTTACTATTTTCCTATCCATTTGCAATTCCTTTACAATTGGTTTGCCAAACCTAACTGGATTGGGGTCGAAACCGAAAAGGACCAAAAACTTCATAAAAAGAATAAGAACGAGAAAATCAACTGAATTGCGTGGATTCAATTTTTCACTACTTTTTTAAAGAAGCCATGGATGGTAATGTGGCATTATATCTAAATGTGCTTTATATTGGGATTCACCCTTTTAAACTGGTTGAGAAAAAATATTTAAGTTCTATCTCGATTCCACCTAATTTTTGTGTACATAGTTTCTCAATAAATTGTGAATTTTTCATTCTAGCAAATCTTTTTTTTTAAACTAAATTATTTTTTTTATATTTTACAATTACATTAAGAGAGGTGATTAGGACAACTACTCCTCTCAAACAGTCATTCCATCCGTCTATACTTTCATATTCTAGTCTTTAACTTCTTTTTTCACCGAACATACCTCGAGCATGGTTAATTCAGGGATCATGGCTTTGATACACTTTTGATAGGAAACAACTATCCTGGATATTCTAGGCTAACTCCTTTTCATCCGGAGCATAAGACGGAGCATGCGTTAATTCAGGAGTTTGGCTCTGATACATTTGATAGGGACTTACCCTCAAACTATCTCCACATTTGGTATGATATTGTCCACTTTGGGCCATAAACCCTCATGGGCTTTGATTTTGGTTTCACCCCCAAAAAGGTCTCATTACTAATGGAGCGATAGTCATCCTCACTTATATTACCCACGATCCTCTTCTTATCTAATCAATGTGAAACCTTTGGTCGCATTCCAACAAGAGTGAATATGAGATTAAGTGAAGGCAAACTCCACCTAGTCATTCCATTGTCCTCTCCCATTGAATACTAAGCACTTTATTTACAATACAAAAAAAGTCCATTCTCGGGCCAACTCACACTCACATAGGTTAGCAACAGTAATTAATGAACGACAATATTGGATATTCTAAGTTAAACATCTTAGAGACTTAACCTATTACTGAGTATGGAAAAGAGAATTAATATAAACACAATTATTTTTAAAATTATATACCTGCACGGAAAATTGAATGGTAGTTATGCATGTGGTAGTGCCTTGGCTTTCAAGGTACATAAAAAACAAAAAACCGTATGATTGGCCTTTTCGATTTAATTTGAATACCTATCGACCCAGATTATCGTTTATATTATTTATTCTTTTATAAGAGATTGAAAATAATGCAGTGGTATTTATATCTTCAAACGTTGTCAATAATATAATATTTATAGAATGTGATATTATCTAACAAATATGGATAAGCAATGATATTGTGGTTGTTGTATACAGAGAATAATACTAATTATTTAAGTAGTAATCAAGCAAACATAAGATTGAATCAATACCAATTTCCGTCGAAAAGAAGAAGCATAATGAAAATGCATGAACTTTGCGGCTATACATCAAGACTTGGCCGATTTCTCCCATTTGAATCAAACCACCGCATATCAGCCGCCAGCTTTCTTAGCATATCCAATTGCTTTCATTTGACTTTATATCAATGTTTCTTTGATTATTAATTTCACTATAAATAAAGCATCCCGATAGCCATGCATCTCCAACAATTTAATTTCAAACTTTAACATCTTCTCCAAACATATGGGCAGCCCAATGAAGAGCTTAGTCATCATCTTCTTCCATTTCTTCATTCAACTGTCAAGTGCAGGCAGCTACAATGTCATAACTTTGGGTGCAAAACCCGATGGGAAAACCGACTCGACCGAATCATTTATGAAGGCATGGAAATCAGCGTGTAGCTCCCTGACACCATCCATCATCAACGTCCCCAAGGGAAGGTTCTTGCTTACACCCATCACATTTAGAGGTCCATGTAAAAATAAGATTACATTTCGCTTGAATGGCACTCTTGTCGCACCTCTCGATTATCGTGGCCTCGGAAATTCTGGGTACTGGATTTTGTTCGTCAAAGTTGATGGCGTTTCTTTCATCGGCGGCAATATTGATGGAAAGGCCACTGAGTATTGGACCTGCAAGAACTCTGGAAAAAACTGTCCCCCAGGAGCTAGGGTATGTGTTATTAGTATTTCAAACTTCACTCGTCTTTTTGCTGTCTATCTCAACCATACAACACAATAAATCTAAAAATACTTCTAAAACAAAAGAAGAATTAGAGTTTTTTGTTTTTTTTTCTTTCACGAAAATGGATACAACTTAAGTTATATTTTGATCAATGACTAGGTGCAGCTTAGGCTCCACCTTATCCATGTATCTCTATCTTGTCACCCATAAAAGAAAACAATTCAATTTTTATTAGGCAATGGTATGTTTGTGTAGCCCAAGCAACACCCAAAGTATGTTTTTTTTTTTTTCTTTTTAAATGTTATTGTGAAATTTTACATATATTTTTTTCTTTTAACAAATAAAATGCAGTCAATAACATTCAATTGGGCAAACAACATCATAATTAGTGGATTAACATCGATCAACAGTCAACAAAGTCATGTTGTGATCAATAGCTGCAACAACGTAGTAGTTAAAAATGTGAAGATAATGGCTCCAGATCAAAGCCCAAATACTGATGGCATTCATGTGCAATCTTCCACTAACGTAACCATCATTGGAAGTACTATCAAAACTGGAGATGATTGCATTTCTATTGGAGATGGAACTAAAAATTTGTTTATGACTAATATCAAATGTGGGCCAGGCCACGGTGTAAGGTAACAATACATATATTTCTATGTTCGTACAAATGTTGTTAATAATATTATTATTATTTTTGGATGATAAGCTAATACAATATAGTTTCAATACATATAGCATTGGAAGCTTAGGAAAAGAGGTGAACGAAAATGGAGTTGAAAATGTAACATTGATGAATGCAGTCTTCACCAAATCCGATAATGGCGTCAGGATAAAGACATGGCCAACGCCTAGCAATGGTTTCGTAAAACACGTTCTCTTTCAGAATATCATTATGAACAATGTTCAAAATCCAATCTTAATTGATCAAAATTATTGTCCCAACAATCAAGGTTGTCCTCTCCAGGTAATTAATTAACTAATTAAATTGTTGTACTACCTAACCCTCTCTTTAATTTTCGTATAATATTTGTTTTAATTTGTTGTTTTAAAGAGTTCCGGAGTGAAGATTAGTGATGTGACGTATAAAAATATAAAAGGAACATCAGCAACATCGAAAGCTATAACATTTGATTGCAGCTCTAGCAATCCATGCAGTGACATAAGATTGCAAGACATAAAGCTTACATATAAAAACAAGGCAGCAACTTCATCATGCAAGAACGTTGATGGATCGAGTATTGGAGTGCTCATGCCACACACATGCTTCTGACCGAAACAACTTTAGAGCTCCTATTAATTAAATGATAGCATTTTTTTTTTCATATTTATTTGTTTAATGTTGAATATTATTTTTTTTATGACAATAAAAAATTAATTAACATGGTGTGCTGCTTACTCCCATACAAAACAGATAGAATTTCAGATATCAAAATATTTTCAAAATAAGGTCATAATGTTTTCTGTGAGAGAACAACATGCAAATTTCTATTTACAAATCATTCTAAATTAAGGTAGCTACTCTCATGAGAAACAATGTTTGTATAAACATGCAGCCTAAGGTTACAAATCATCCAGAAACTTCAATAGTTAAACAATTATAGAATGAGTGTTATGGGTTTCTTGAAATCTTGAATATCCTCTCTCTTTTT
>NW_024063810.1:6496-7863 GCF_009727055.1 Benincasa hispida | reverse complement strand
TGAGTATGCAGATGAACGGTTGAGAATATCTTTAGCTAGCCTTACTTGGGAATGCGTCAAACTATGCGATCATGTTACAACCATCCACAGCAGCCATTTTCCAATGCAAATGCGATGCTCCTAAGTCTAGAACGCATGTGTTGAATGCAAAACTGTCCATAGAGCTTATCTCTAAGTCTCTACTCTTTTCCTATGCGATGATGCAAAATGTATAAAGGCAAGGTGACCGTATACAATCATATCCTATCTCTAGGATGCATACAAATAGTGCTTGTTCCTAAGCTCCTATCTCTTGATTATGCATTCTAATCTAACTCTCCCGAGCCTAGATTCTAATCTGACCTGCCCAAGTCTAGATCCTTTCCTTAGACTACCCTCCCGAGTATCTCTAATGGACAAATGAAGCATACATAATACAAGATAATCGCATAGAATGAAGATTCCCTAGTTATGCTAGCTAAATGCTTCTCAACCCATTCAATAGATTTAGCTACTCATGGGTAAATAACAGAGAGTGAACAGATATAGAGAAGAAAATTCTATTTTTATAAATGAGTGGAGTATAAAATAACAATGGAAGTTAAAGGTAGAGAGTCTGGTAACAATTCCTTGCTTATCGAGGCTTTTACACTGTAAATCTTTATTCAGTTCCAAAGATGTTCCCGCTTCCGCAGGCGTCGGCTCTCTCTCTATCCTTGAAGCTTCTAGGGCTCTCCTAAGCTTACCGGAACGATCTGTTGGCACAACCTTCTCTCTCTCGTTCAACTTAAAACGAAAGAAAATTATGAACAAGGACGTCTGAACTGATTAACTGATCAACCTCTTTTCTGAAGGATGCCCTTGGTAATTATAGAACATCCAGGGTAAAAGTCGGCTTCTCTCTCATGATTGTACAAATGGGACTACTTTAATTCTTGACTAATGCGTCAAATATTTGTCACCGAAAAGTTGAATGTACTTGTGATCATTATCAGTTGTCAACTTAATTCGGATTCGACTGTCATCAGTTTTCTGTCCCATCGCGATTAATTAACCTTTCACCCAGATGCGCCCACCATGTTGTACTGACCAAGTTGCGGCAATCCTTCTCGGACGAATATTTGCAAACACGATCACTGCAAAGCCGTTGCGTTCAACCAATGATTTCTTATGATCGCAATTTTCGCCTTGCGTTATCGCATATTCTGTACATAAAATAAAAAAATCAATAATGCGATGAACGCATGCAACTGCAATATTATGAAATTGATGCTTAATGGACGCAATTTAACATGTTTTATCAATGCAAGCCAGCATTGTTTAAGAACTTAGCACTATGATAACGTGCATTTCTGCTCGTTATCAGCGCGTCATCCCTGCGTTCTTCT
>NW_024063810.1:0-2958 GCF_009727055.1 Benincasa hispida | reverse complement strand
GCTGACTTCCTTCGCCCTTGCCTTGCGGGCTGGTATTACTCCAATTCCTTTTCTAACACTATAGAACTTGAGCAGTTTTCATGCATTGCACCTTCAGGACCAAATGCGGGTTACTCTTCTTCATCCTCCAAGATTAATTTCCTTTTTCTCATTCCTCTCTTTTCTTTTGACGGCCCTTCATTTGCGTCAGATTGGCGAGGTTGCGACGCATCCAGTCCAATTCCTCTTTCTTCCTCTTCTTCTTCTTCTTTTTCCAACTCTGCTTCAAGCATCATCGCATAGCGCTCCACTTCATCGATTTCAAGTGATGCATCAGTTGGGTTAGGACGCATCACTTGTTCCCCTTCTTGGCCCTGATTCAAACTTGCCAAGATCGCTCTGAAAACTTCTTGCTCATCTCTCCGAGCCAATTCCGCAAGTTCCACAATGTTTCGCTCTGACGCAAGACTATCAGAGCTGGTCCTGGGTAGAATGATTGGTGGGGTGCTGGATGGGGTATGCAGCGACCCAGGAGATGAAATGTAATGGGTGAACGCGGCGGAAGGGGTTGGTTAGCTCCTTCTACTTCAATGGGGTAAATGGTGGCTAAGGGTTGGATGGATAACGGGGGAAATGGGCGCACTGCGGGCGATGATGCATTGTGAAGATAAGCGGGAATAGGGTCATGCGTCACACCCACCGGCGTAATATTTGGAATGAATGGTTTTCGGTTTTTGGTGGGTTTTAGAGAATTTCGGGTTTGTGGTCGTTTTGATGGGTTTCGACCGAGATGGTCACTGGGATGTAGAGGAAGGCTCGTCGTGCGAAGGCTTGGTCAGGACAGGGGTTTTTAAAGTTCGGCAAGGGTTTGGAAGGGGCGACATTGAAGTAGAGGAAGATGAGAAGGAACTTACCGGCGACATGCCTCTGTAGCTCATCGATTGGATTTGGCTGTCAGATGCTGAAGACATTGTGGCTAAAGGATGACCGGTGTAACGGCTTGATCGAAGGGCAGTGGAGGCTTCAGGAGCTAGGTTTTTTTTCGAAAAAGGATTTAAAGGAGATGAAAGAAGAGAGAAGATCAAATAGTTGCGTTTTATAGGTCTGGGGAGAGAGGATGGTGATGTCAGGTGGCTCCTGACATCAGCATTTATTAAGAAGACAAAAAGAAGTGCCTAGGGTTTCGAGATGCGTCATTTCGGTTTGGTCCATACGTTGGCTTAAGTCCAACGCGTCAGTTTATTCCGATCCTAATCTTCTTCCGGTTGTACACAACTTTTTTTTTTATTATTTATTTAAGCCCAATAAATCTCTTAACTAAGAAAGCAATAACATTCATTAATCAACTTAAAACACAAAGACAAGCAAACAATGAGTAAACACAAACATAGTGATAAAATACATAATGCAAAAGAAACAAAGATAGAAGAAGCGTCCCTGGAATATGTGTCGATGTGAACGCAGGGATGCTTCGACGCGAGCCTTAGTTGGCTTCACGTAATATGAGGGATGACTTTTGTCGTTCTACACCATCTTCAAAGTAGGGCTTCACTCCTTGCCCATTTACCTTGAACGTATTTGTGCCATCCTCCCGCATCAGCTCTACTACTCCTTTGGTATTCCCTGGGGTTTCCGTGCTGCTGGGCAAGACTTCAGGCTGTCAATTCTTCAACTCACTCACAATCTGCCCCACTTGTATCTCTAGAGTTCTTATGGAAGACGCCTGGCTTTTTAGTAATGCATCGTTCTAGGCGATATACTCCTTTAAGAAGTTTTCAAGCGGAGATGTTGAAATCGACGCATGACCTCCTCTATTAAAGGGTTGTTGGTGTGGCTACTGCGTTGGCTGGAATCCAAGTGGCGGTCTTTGCCTCTGCTGCTGGTTTACCGCTGAGTGGTGTGGCTCGTGTTGATTACCTACCCAAGAAAAATTTGGATGGTTCCTCCATCCATGATTATATGTGTTTGTGAATGGGTTATTTTTAATAAAGCATACCGATTGAGAATTTTGTGGGCAATCAGAGTAGGAATGGGGATCTCCACAACCCACATAGCTAACCATGGCCTGTACGAATGTTTCTACCTGATTTACCTTTTGCTGGTTTGATGCATTCCCTAGTGACATATTCTGCAAAAGGTTTGTCATAGTAGCCACTTGTGCAGAGAGTGTGGCTATTGCGTTTGAGTCAATAGAATTCACATTCTGAGATTGCCTCTTCCTTTCTGCTCTTGCGTTGTAAGTGTCATCCACCCATTCCATATTATGCTTGGCTATGCGGTCCAATATTTTCTTAGCTTCAATATAAGATTTGTCCATCTGCAGCTACATCGGCTGCCATTTAAGACACTCTGTTTAATCTACCATAGAAAGTATTCATCTGGATGGTTAATGGTAATCCATGATTGGGGCAATTCTTGACTAATCCTTTGAAATGCTCCTATGCGGCGTTCAAGGTTTCAATTTCTTCTTGGTCGAAGTTCATGATCTCTCTCTGCCTCCTTATGTTTGTGGTGGGTGGAAAGTATTTCTGCATGAATTTCTCCACCAACTTTTCCCAGGTTGTGATCTCACCAGGCTCCAAAGAACTTACCCATTGTTTTGCGTCGTCACACAGAGAATATGGGAATAAAGATAGCCCGATAGCTTCTGGGGTGATTCTAGGAATCACAAATGAGTTGCATGTCTCTAGGAAACGTTTCATATGGGCGTGAGAGTCTTCTCCCTGAGCACCTCAAATTGTCCAGTTGTTTGGAGCATTTGTAACATCATAGATTTCATCTCAAATCTTGTCCCATCTGGCCTTGGATATATGATCCCTGGTGAGAAATCATACAATCTAGGAGACCATACTCCCTCATGGGATGCATACTACGGTTTCCCATTATGATAGGATTTTACGCAGCGTGGGCTAGCTGTTGAGCTAAGTTTTGATTCGCTTGTTCGTCCGCCATTTGTTGTTGCCTGGTTTGTTGTCTGAG
>NW_024063809.1:0-1096 GCF_009727055.1 Benincasa hispida | reverse complement strand
AAAAAAAAAAAAAAATTTGCAAAACTCCAATGTCAACGCAAGGGAAATTTCAAAAACTGTTCCCAACTTGATAAGAGTTTAGTTGTGAAAGGAGCCTGCTCATAGTTGGATGTTCATATGACACCCCTAGGAGCAAGCCAAAATGAAGGTGGGTTACCAAGATCAACGTAGTATAAACTAAAAAGAGAAAAAGAAGGCAAGGAACAACTTCTATGAGTATCATGAGTTAAAGTTGAAACTGGCACACCACCGTAGTTGGATGTTCGCATGACACCCGTGGGGCAAGCCAAAATGAAGAGTGTAACCATGACCAACTGTCCCTAAGTGAATAAATGACGCAAAGTTTTGCTCACAACATATAGATACATCAGGTTGTTTTGACAAAGAAGAGATAAACATTCTATCTTGAAAACTAGAAAGGTGTCTTTGAGCAGGACTTTTTTACGTAGAAGAATAAAGTAAGGCTTGCTAGGAATTAGCAAGGATGGAAGGAAAATGCGATGTTAAGGAATGTGCCTACGGGTAACATTCGGAGCAACCAAAATTTTCACAAGAATATAGGATAGGATTGGAGCATGATTTCCTTAGTAGAAGATATGTGAGGACAAGCATATATCTAAATTTGGGGGTGTGATAACTTGTAGAAATGCAAGTTATTTATGCCATCTTATCTAGATATTGTGGCCAAAAGTTAGTAATTATGCGCCAATTGTATGAAAATTAACTTAATATGACAATAGTTATAAATGTTTGCAATAAAACCCACTAACGCCAAAAGATGGAGGATACGCCAAACTTTATTCTGTTTTGCAGGAAGACCAAGTCACCACTTGCGCCCAAGGCTCGCGAGAACCTAATCAACGCATTTTTATCACATTACGCCCGTCGATCAACCTTGCAAAGACAATTACAGAAGTAATGGCGCAATGCGATAGTTGGTCCAGATCTATGCTTCGACCACATGTGGTAATAAAAAAAACACCACATGCGAATCTATGATTGAAAGATGCAACTGAGCAACGCAAGAGCGGGAGATTGAGATGCGTGTACAATCAACGGTTGTGCAGAATTGATGGTCTGATTTCATAACAGAAGG
>NW_024063808.1:0-12293 GCF_009727055.1 Benincasa hispida | reverse complement strand
AGGAGAAAAGTATAAAATATTGAATTCTAAGGACAAATGAATACTAAACTTAAAACTATAACGTTTTGATTTTGTAACTTATCTAGAGACTAAATAAAAATTAAACTCAAAACTTAAGAGTAAAAAGTAACACTTTGAAACTTAAGGACCAAAATAAAAATTAGACCTAAAATTGAAGGATTTTTTTTCAATTGCATTATTGCCTTTATTTTATACTTTTAAATTTATACTAATTATAAATAACAAAAGTAGACCTCGGTGATTTTAAAATTGCATGTATATATATGGATGTGTATTGTAGTTAATTATTGTAGAATTACTTTTTTAGTCCACGTGTCTTGAAAGATATATATGCATTTATTCTCTCTTCTTAAAAATATACTTTCGTAGTCTTTGAGTTTTTAAATATAAGTGTATATGATTCTCAAGTTTTAAAAATGTATCATTTTTTTGTCCTTTTAAGTTTTTTAAAATAGTTTAAATGTCATAGCACTATTTTTGTAATTGTTTTAAACTAAAAATAATTTAAAAATATTATCTATTTTCACTAAATTATGTTTAAATTCAAGATGTCATATAATTATTTAAAATAATAAATTACTTCATAGCCTTTGAACATATTCCTAAAATTCAAAAATAAAATGTTAATTTTGAAATCTCAGAGATCAAAAGATACTTTCCTTGGAAGTAAGGTAATCTTCACTAGATATTATTATTTTTATTCTCTTTCACGTCCTTGTTCTCGCTTCATTTGTACATTTTTTTTAATTTCTTAATTTTCTTCTTCCCCTTTTTTTCTTTTTTCTTTTTTTTTCCTTCATTCTTCTTCTTTCCTTCTTTCTTTTTCTCACCTTTATTCTCTCTCTTAGATATTATATGGCAGAGAAAGAACTCACTCATAAGTATTGAGCAATGAAGAAATGCTACACTTTTAAAATTAGATTGAAGATATTATTTGATTTTTCTAAAATATCTAGTTAAAATATGAACATAGGTAATTGCATGTGATCATTTATTGGTTCATGAATCGTTAAGGGGCGTTTGTTTTTTAAAAGGTAGATGATCGAATTTTAAATGTCCAAATTATAGATCTTCAGAATTTCATATGTTTGATATCTTTAATAACTATATTTGTTTTATGGGAATATTTGTATATATATGAGAAATACTTTGATAACGTGTGTTTGTTTCAGAGTATTCTACTCGGAAACGTCTTAAATTTATATATGTTATAAGAATGTCATTATGACTATTTATTGTTTTTGAATTAATTTAATATAATTTGAACTTATATAACATACTTGTTTTTATCAATTTGAATATCTTTTTAAATTAATACATTATATTATTTTATATGTTATTTTTTAAAACAAAAAATATATAATAATTTAAGTTTTTTTAATAAAATATATATTAATTGAAATTGAATTTTATAATAAAATATATAATGATCAGTACGATATAAAAAAATAGTGATATATATTGGTTGACAATATTTATTTTAATTATATAATGCAAATAAAGAAGACCGAGATATATATATATATATATAGAAAAAAGAAACACAAAATAGTGAAATGGGAATATCCTCAACATGGGTATCCAGACGCAAAAAAGTAATTGTATTGGAATTCCACTGATGGATCAATTGTAATGAGCCTGAATCGCAAATGTAATTGAATTTTTTTTATCGTGTTTACTTGGAATTATAATTTTGCTCATTTACTATTATGCGTTACCTCTTAGGTCAAACAGTAATAGTAAGATAATATTGTAATAGTAAAAGATTCAAAATTATTTTTACCTCTAGAACAGTAACAACCTGGTACCATATTTAGTAGCCTACTTCCTCCAAGTTCTTTAATTCATCCCACTCTCTACATTTCCTTGTTCATATAAACTGTTTTAAAAAAAACCAGGTTGTTTTTATGTTTTTTTTCTTTTTTGTTTTTTTTCATCCCCGGCCTTTCCTCCAAACTATATTCTTTCCTTAAGTTTCACGAATCTCCGTAATGAATATTGTTTAAGATTCCAACCTTACCGATACTCCTCCAGTCTCGCAAGGAGATGTGCCCTTGTTTCCAGAACTGGACAGTATTAAGGGAAAAACCTATCCTACTATCCCCTATAACGGGTAGGAGTGAATTCCGTCTTGCAGACCCTTTGTTCCCTATCTACTGTGGTCTTACCGGCAAATGGGAGGTTTCTTAATTGGGCCAATGACTAATGAGATATCCTCGCCTATTACAGATCAAGTAACCCAGTGAACAGGAGTTCATAATTACTTAGAATTAATAGTTACTAGTCATCAATTAACGAAATAGTCCATTTTAAAAACAGTTAACGGACAATTCGAACTAAAGTACATTTCATGGTTCACTCTTTATGAACTCTAACATAGGATCCCCACTTTCTCATGTCTCCACAATAACATCTAGGATCACATCGTTTGTACAACCACTACAAAATGGGTCGTTGAATCTTGCAGTAATTATATAAATGGAACATGGATGATATATTGTTAATGGAATTTTATCGCTACGTTTCCCCAGAGAATTCATAGGTAAATTCCCTGAGTTCTGGTAAGTTCGGTCGAGACACACAGGAGACTTGTGAAAATGTGTTGGTAATTTTGATGAAAACTGGGTAACCCGGTAAATAGAAGTGTTTGGTTGTTGATTGCGTTGAATGAAAAGAGAGAGTTTTTATTCATGCTCACTTTGGTCATTGACATTAAATTCCAGTTAATTAATTTAAAATACTTAGAATTTAATATTATAATTAATTTTAATAGTGATGGAAAATTATTAGAATTAACTAATTAATTACAATTCTTTAATTATTCAAAATTAATTAATAGACATTAACATTAAGGACCGAAAATGTGCATTTAAAAAAAAAGTACTCTTAAAAGTGTAAATCTTGAAAATTTTGGACCAAATTAAAACAAAACTCAAATAAAGAGTAAAAATTCTACATTTTAAAACCTTATGACCACGATAGAAATTAAACTCAAAACTCATGGGTAAAAGTAAAATATTTTAAAACCTTAAGACCAAATAGAAATTATATTTAAAAAAAAATTGAGAGGAAAAATGTTCTTTTTTCTATAATAATATGTTAAACAAATAAAAAACATCTAAAATTAGTTTATTTGATTAAATTATGTTTATTTATTTATTTATTTTTATCAATCAAAATTGGTTGTAATCCATTAGTTGTTATATTTTTTGATTTGATAATGATTTAATATTGCTTTAATGATTAAAGTATTCATTAGAGAAAAATAGCACTTTTAGAATTTAAATAATTTGTTGATTGTTAATTATTAATGTAAACGACATACTTGTAATTAGGGGATACATCAGTCGATCGGTGTCGGTTTGGGAGAAAATTGATCCAAAAAAATAGTATAAAATTCGACCCAGTTTTGTTGGATTTTGTGTGTGTGTGTTTTATTTTTTACAATCAAAGCCAAGGTGAATGAAAAAGAAAGATGAATTGATGAAATGTTATTGTTAGGTTAACATAATTTGCAACTTTTTAAAATTTAAATTAATCACGTTTTAAACGAAAATTTAAATTAATTACCTTTTAAACGAAAAATTTAAATTAATCACCTTTTAAACGAAAAATTTAAATTATTCGTGGTAGTAGGCTTGGAAATTAGGCAACATAAAAAAAAATCAATCAATCACTAAGACAATAGGCTTAGGCTTGGATTTGTGGAAATGAGTTTGTTTTCATACTTATTTCATTTAAAAAAGAACTCATATATGTCCGTCGGCTGGTTGTTCATTTTTTTTAATAGGAAAACCGGCAACTAACCCGATCAACCAGATCGATCTTCGGTGCTTTTATGTACACCCCTACTTGTAATTATAAAAATTAAACCAAGGACATGATAGTTAAAAAAGAATTGTTTTTAACATCTATATTTTCTAGATACTTGAAGATCTTAATCTCTAAATTCAAAGAAACGGTACACATCAATTGTTGTCCAGCTAATACTTTTTATATCTCATAAATCAACCTATATACTTTCTTCTTCTTCTTCTTTTTAATTAGTTTTCTAACCAAATGTTGGAATAATTAAAGAAAATTAACATTTGTAGCGGGATACTTTTCTTCAGTACTCAATTTTGCTTTGATCACTTTTCTCTACAGATTAGCACACGACTTAAACGCAGTCAACTAACATATCATTTGATAATCATTTATTTTTTGTTTTTTATTTTTAAAAATTAAGTTTAAAATACAATTTCAATTTTTAATTTTAATTATAAACCAAGCAAAGTTTAAAAAATTAAAAACATGGTTTTCAAAAGATTGTCTTATTTTTAGAATTTGATTAAGTACGAAAGTACATTTTTTAAAGAAATGTGAATACCACAATTAAAAAATTGAGAGAACAAACATAGATTTCGAAAGTAGAAAACTAAAACAAATTGTTATCAAATGTGACTTTAATAATTAGGATTTAACCTGGCATTTCTAAAAAGAAAGAAAGAAGAAAGAAAGAAAAGAGAAAAAGAAAAAGGAAAAAAGAAAAAATCATGCAATATAGCGACATGAGGCTAGTGGGGCAATTTTTTAATATAGTTTAAAATCTTTTTGGAAACTATTATTCGTTATTCTTTTTCTAAAAGAAATTATGCATGTTTCTTCCAAAATTTTTCACAGATTTTCATATTTGTTAAAAAAAAATTCTTAATCAAATTCATAAAAAAAATTTTTTTAAGACATTGAATGACTTTTGAAAATATTAGTAGAAGGTAGAGATAGTAAGACATAGTAACTTATGGATAAAAATAGTGTTCATATTTTTAACTTGGTGATTGTAGGATAAAATTTGAAGCCCGAGAAAAAGATTGTAAATCATATTTGTCAAAGTATCGGAAAATTATGAGAGAAGTTTGATTAACTTTAACTATAGCAATTTGAAAAACTTGACATGATGTTTAAAATTCCCACATTTTTAATGAAAAATAAAAGGTTTATATGGTAAGTTTAGTTTAGAATTTTAAGTTCGTATCATTTAGATTTTGTTTGGTATCATTTAAAATTTTAATTTTAATTTTTTAAAAATTAAGTCTAATAAATTCTCTTTCCACCTCTAATTTTCTTACTTTCTTTTTCTATTTTCAACAATATTTTAAAAACTAAGTCAAATTTAGAAACTAAAAAAAAAGTTTTTACAATCTTGTTTTTTATTTTTTAAAATTTGGTTAAGAATTCAATTCTTGTATTTAAAAAAGATCTAAATCATTGTAAATAAGCTTAATTTTCAAAAATTAAAAACAAAAAAACAAGATGGTTACCAACAGATTTTAGTTAATGAGCTTTTAATTGCATCTCTAATAAATTATTGGACTTTAAATAGATTCATAAATTTTTCATTTTATGTCTTCTTAGGCTTTTAAACTTTAAATAGTGTCTTACATATGTTTAAAATTTAAAATTTTTGTTTCCAATAATTCTTAAAACCTCATCTTGATAACTATTCAATTTTTAGTTTTTGGTACTTGAAAATTGTGTTTGTTACTCACATTCTTATTCATGCTTTTCATATTTCCTTTTATATATTAGAGTTCTTAGCCAATTTCCATAACTAAGTTTTTTTTAAAGGTTAAATTACAATTGTGTCCCTATGTTTAGTAAAAGTTAGAATGTAGTCCCTATGATTTATAATTATAATTTCTACCTGACTTTTAAAGATTATTTATTAGGATTAGTTATTAGGATTTTATCAAACTATAAGGATTATTTACGAAGGTTTATCAAACTATAAGGACCAAGGCACGTTATAAATCAATGGTAATGTGAAAGTGGGCCCATTTGATTACCTTTAGTGTTGTTATTTGTATTCTACATTTGTATCGATACATGGAGCCCATTTTCAAAATCTGTAATAAAAAAACGCAAATTGATTGACAAGCAGAGCGTGCTCAATCCAATTGCGTATAGAATATACGTTGTATCGTTATTGTTACTATTATGATTATTGGTTATCGATGGAGTTGGTGGCCGGAACATTGCCAGTGTGGGGAGAAGGGGGTTGCTAGAGGTTGGTCGATGGTGGTCGGAGTTGGCTGGTGGCAGTCGAAGTTTGGCTGGCAACGATCACCAAGGTGGCGGTCGGAGATTGGTGACGACGGTCATCGAGGTAGCGGTTGGAATTGGCCAACGGCATTCGCTGGAGGTGGCGGTCGGAGTTGGCTGACAATCTGTCATTAAGGTGACGAGTGGAATGGGCTAGCGGTGGTCGACAAAGGTGGCAGTGTTGGCTACAACGGTCACTGAAGGTTGTGGCCAAAGTTGGTCGGCGGTAGTAGCTAAAGGGGGTGTCCAAAGGTTGACCGACATATTTTCCTATATAAAGGATTTTTTTTTTTAATAAAAAGATGGGTAACCCATGGGTTTGAATAGTATTTACTATTCAAACCCCATGGGAAAAGGATGTAGGAAGTTAGGCTTCCTAAAACCATACCCCAAACAAGGGTTGGGCTTAGGATGCCTAAGTCATCCAATCCCAATCATTGAAACAAACACTCCCTAGTTTACACACACATATAAAGGTTTCAATATTGATCATGGTTGAGATGAATGATACAATTCATTAAAAAATTTTGCAAAAAAGAAGTATGATTTTTTTGGAGTTTAATAAAATATAACCTTTTGCTTAAGTCATAATACATTAATAGAGTTTTAAGTTTCATCACATTAAGGACGATCCACCCAGCCCAATGTTGTCGTATCCCTAATGCGATGAGGTAGGCTAGTGCGATGGAACTTTTTCTCACACTTCTTTCTAACGCTTTTGCCCAACCGATAAAATTATGAAAATTTTGGCCAGTGTTGTTGTTTTTGTTTAATTTACTCAATCGCACCGTCTTTTAAAATTGCGACAAGGCTGCAAAAATCTATTGGGAGGGATGTCTCTAACATGAGACTGATTTGAAAAAGCGTGAGTAAAAGTTTTAAAAGCAAGAGGTTAGATTTTATTATTTTTTTGGAAGGTGGGTTATTCAACATTAAGCCACTTGTAAAAGGGTCATTGAGAGGGGAAAAAACTTAATTATTTTTTGGGCTGACATGTAGCAGAGAGGGTGATGGTGATAGAAGAAATAATAGAAGGTTCTAAGGAAGGTGATCCAAAATTCAACTGTGGTGAGGAAGGTATGCTAGCATAGATCTTAAAGGAGAGTTTGTGGGGATGTTATGGCTACAAGCTTGTAGCAAATGAGAAATAGGAAAGAGAGAAATAAGAAATAAAAGGATGAGATAAGAGGAAGGTAAAGTAGAATTAGGATTTGTTTTAAAATATATTATTTTTAAATATGTAGGGAAGAAAGTGCTTAAATTTTTTTTTCTCACAAAAATGATATATATTGAACTTGGAAATAAGGGTTAGTTTTTTGTGTTTTTTTTTTTTTTAATGAAACAATATAAAAAAAATCTTATCGAAATAATAAATAGGTATATAAATAGTAATAATATACACAGAAAAAATTAATATAATAACAAAATGTATAAACAAATAATAATAATAATAATAATAAAAGATAAAATAGATTCTAATAACAAAATATAGACTCAAATAGATATTGTTGAAGAAAAATTAGGAGAATCTATAATTTAAATAAAAGAAGATTAAAATCGCAATACTTCATATTACAAAATATGTGTAAATGTGATTAGCTAATCTCATAACTTCATATTATCATTATAATGTATTTGTAAATGTATATTAGTTAATTTTTAGAGCCCATCGAAGGCAAACTGAAAATACGTTTAACTTTATATTATATTTTGAAGTTGATAACAACAATGTTTAAACTAATGAAAAAATATTTAGATTAAATTAAATATGATAACAAAAAGTTAAACCAATCGAAAAAGAGTTAGATAAACCAAAATTGATAATAATGTGCTCAGAAGGTTGAAGAGAAGTTTTGTTTCTACTAAATTATTATTAGTGTGTTTGCAAGATTCATAGGTACATTAGAAAATAATCAACCACCAAACAAAAATCATAACTCAACTCCAATTCTCTTCTCCGCAACCGTGGAAGTTCCGATTTATTGTAGTGTCTAACTCCGATTCTCTCCGATGAACAAGATTTCATATTATTTGGCTGAAAAACAAGAAAAATTGATTATAATAATGAAACAAAAGAAGAATGAACCGTCATACAAGAACAAATGTAGAGGAAAAGAGGAAAAGAGGAGTATAATCAGTTGTAAAGTCATAGCAAAAGCAATAGCTTGTGAAAAAAATCCATAAGAAAACCTAAATTGACAAATACTTTGTGTGAATAACAAAAGTGATGGTTATTTTTTTTACAATAGCATTGTATATTTTTTATTCAAATCGATAAAAACAATATAAAAAATGTAATAATATAAAACAATTTAAACCTTCAAGGATATGAAAATATCCTGCTAATTTATTAAGAATATGTATAAAATTATGAAAAATAATTAAAAGATTAGAATAAATTTGAAATTTGGTTAAATAAAATGATATTTGATAATTTATGGAAATTTAAAATATAAAATTTGGTAGAAAAATTTGGATATTTGAGATTAATTCGAGGAGTGGTTAAACATAATCTAAGTTAATAATAAAATATATAAATTAGGTTAAGTACATGATGAAAATCAAGAGGGCAGTTAAAAATCAGCAATTATCCTTAATATATTTAGACATTTGTGATCATATACATGTCATATGAGTTATCATAAATCTAATTATTGGTTGATTTCGACATTTTTCAAAGGAAACACTAAATTTGGTCATATGCTCCATTTTTTGTTTGTTCCTATTCGTAACAATTACCCGTCAGACTTGGAACATCACAAAAACACACAATTAATCTCCATGCTCATTTTATTTTAGAAAGAAAAAAACAAAAGAAAAATCCGTCTGTCAAGAGAGAGCAGTTCCTTCCCTAACCTTGCTCTTCTTTTTCGCAAAACCCCCATTTTCCCCATCACTTTCTTGATAGTTCTTCCCATTCCATTTCGATCGAAGGGTCCACCAGCTTCAACAATGGCAGCAACTGAAGATAGAAGTCACCATCGAAACGCCAGGATCTTCTTCCTTTTACACAAGGGAATAACTAAAAGGAAAAAGGAATCAATGACTCTTCATTTGCATAATCCGTCTGCCTGTTCCCCAGAGCGATTCCTTCCCATCCTTTAAATCAGGTACTCTTCCCGATTTGGGCAATTAAGAGCAGTGGAGAAAGGTTAGATACTCAATCGAATCTGCTTTTATATGGAGATTTCCAGTGTTCTTTCATTATCTATTGAAATTTTTGGCTTTATCTCATGCTGTGTAGTGTTCGTTATTTGTTTATTCAAACTGAGAGTCAAATCTTCGTCTCTGTTTACATCATTACTTGTTGCTTATGATGCTTTTCTGCTCCTATATAAATCGGCATTCCTAAACCTTGTTAGAACCATTCGCTTTCATAGTTGCAGAATACTTCCGTCTTTTTTCTTCACAATGGCCCAGCAGAGCTCTGTCCAAACAAGGTCGGAACCTCCTTCTCCTCCATTTGACCCAACTGTGCCCTCTATTCCTATTGCTTACCCTATTAAAACACTCGATGACCTGGAGTCCAGGGCCTACTTCAATTCATTTCACTACCCATTTAATATATCCACGGTTCCTCTTCAGCCCGCGCCATTGCCCGACAGGCGTAGGATTCTTGTTTGCCATGATATGGCTGGTGGATATATAGACGATAAATGGGTTCAGGGTGGAACTAATCCAGATGCTTATGCAATATGGCATTGGTATTTGATCGATGTTTTTGTGTACTTCTCGCATGATTTGGTCACGCTTCCCCCTCCATGTTGGACAAATACTGCTCACAGGCACGGTGTTAAGGTACCTACTCACTTCACTCATCGGTTTTACTGCTCCATACTTCTTTGTTTTCTTACTATTGTTATTAGTTAAAAGGTTGGATTGTGCCTGATCTAGCCTACTGTAGTTTGCCTGCAAATTTTTATAATGTTATGAAATGAATTCTCGGCTCATTTGTTGTGACCATACATTTTAAATAACGATGTATATTATAGACATATCTGGAAGCGATTTTTAAATGGCTAAAAATACATTTTTCATATTCGAAATCACTCCCAAATGTGACCATAACCATTAAAATAAATGTTTGATTTTATATCTTAAATGTGGTTTTTATATAATCAAAATTGATTTTGAGTAATTAGAAATATGTTTTGGAGTGATTTTGAGTATGAGAAAAGTGATTTTAGCCATTTCAAATTCAATCCCAAACACTACCCACATCTCCTTAAAAATAGCACACATTGGTTTTCTGCATCTTTCCTAAGGAATTTACTGGTAAATCATGCATTATCAATCTTGAACAATCATTTGACATCATTTTTTATATAAATCAAATAAAAAGATGAGCAAATAAAACATTGATGAAAATGATTGAATTAGTAGAGATTTGTCCTTTTTTTTTTTTCCTTTCACTGTAATAATGACGTGTTAGTTAAAATATTATAAATATAAATGTAAATTAAAGAACATATATTTTGAATTGTGGATGTTTTCCAAATTTTCTTAGAAAGCTTATTGACTTGATGTTATTGCGAGAAATTAACTTAGACCACATTTTGCATCGTATAATTCATATCCAGTCGGTAATTTATAGATATGTATATAGCTACCTGTGAACAAGGGCTAGTTACTAAGTGGGCTTGTGATTGCATCATTATGACTAAAACGAGTGGTTTTTTAGTATGTACAAATTAAAAGTGGTATCGAATCTATAGGTGCTAGGGACATTCATTCTGGAAGAGGGGGGAACAGATGTTCGGGATACCTTGCTTTCTTCAAAGGATTCTGCTGAAATGTATGCAGAGCGCTTAACCGAGCTTGCTATTGCGTTGGATTTGATGGATGGCTGGTATTGCTTAAAGTTTTCCTACCTAGATTGCAATTCTGTAACTTCATTGAAATGTGCATATGAATCCTATATCTTATTAGGTGTAAGTACTTCTTCACAACATATTTTTTCTTCTGTTCTCCTTTTCTGAATTTTATAAGCTTGCATGTATTTATGCACAATCAAGATTTGAATTTTGGATGAGCTTGAAAGCTATATAAATATGCTAATCATTGTCGGGTATAGGAAACATTGTATTTTTTTAAGTTACATCTATAAGATCTTTCTAGAAAATCCAAATAGTTGAACCTTAATCACGGGAAACAAAAGTAATTCTTATGTTAAATAAATAAATTATATTAGTTTGAAATTTGAATGATGTGAACTGATTCTTGATTTTTTATAGTTGTTTCTTCTCATTAAAGTTTGTTGTTGCAGATGAATATGGAAATCTCTATGAGTCTTCAGCAAGTTACTCATTTGAAAGAATTTGTGAGCCATTTAACCCAGTCTATGCATTCTAAGCTACCTGGGTCTTTAGTTATATGGTAAGTCTATGATATGTTACATTCTTAATTATTTGCGTTCTGAGCTTATGAAATCTATTAACTGTTTACTTGTGGACAGGTATGACAGTGTTACAGTGGATGGTTACCTTTACTGGCAAAATGAATTGAATGAGAAAAATAAACCTTTCTTTGATATCTCGGATGGAATATTCGTAAACTACAATTGGAATGTAAGAAATAAAGTTCTTTCATATCTAATAAGAAGTGTTAGTTATCATCTCATTTTTATATTCCATTGAAAAGATAACATCAGTGATTAGACAAAAACGTTCATTTGTCATCTTAGGAAGGCACTCCTGAAAAATCTGCTGTTGTTGCTGGAGAGAGAAAGCATGATGTGTACATGGGCATTGATGTTTTCGGGAGGGGTACCTTTGGTGGTGGAGGATGGGATGTAAGCCTACTAACCCTATGAGGTGTATTGAGTATTGTCATGTGTTATCACTAGTCAACAAGCATCATAGTTAGCATAATTTGGAGACCTTTATAGTTAAATATATGATAATTGGTTACATAATTCTGTTATCAAGGTAAACCCTTATATGTTTGTCCATGTAGCCTTTACACATTACCTTTTCAACTTTCAAGTATAAAAGAATGTCGTGTTACTTTTTTTTTGAAAAGGAAACATGACTTTTCATTGATAAAATGAAAAGCAACTAATGCTCAAGGATACAATAACCTTCAAGAGGAAAGAGAATATGTGAGCAAACAAAATGAAAAGAAATACTAAGAATGTCGTTCAATGTTATAAAAAGCTGAAGGTGGCCTTGAGGCTTTTCCTCATGAAAAGG
>NW_024063807.1:0-994 GCF_009727055.1 Benincasa hispida | reverse complement strand
TGATAGTTGATGATTTTTCAAGATTTACTTGGGTTTTGATGCTAAAACATAAGGATGATGCTTTGAAAAGCTATTCTAGTTTTGCAAAAAGAGTTCAAGATGAAAAAGGTTTTTTGATTTCTAAAATTAGGAGTGATCATGGAGGAGAATTTGATAGCAATGCTTTTGAAACTTTTTGTCAAGAAAATAGTTTTTTTCATAATTTCTCCGCTCTAAGAGCTCCTCAACAAAACGGTGTAGTTGAAAGGAAAAATCGTACTTTGCAAGAATTTGCTAGATCAATATTGCATGAGTATAGTTTACCTACATACTTTTAGGCGGAAGCCGTTAACACCGCTTGTTATGTTCTAAATAGAGTTTTAATTAGACTTTCTTTGGATAAAACTCCGTATGAACTTTGACATAACAAAATTTCAAATATTGGGTATTTCAAAGTTTTTGGTTGCAAATGTTTTATTTTGAATAACAAAGAAAAACTTGGAAAATTTGATTATAAGATGGATGTTGGTATTTTCCTTGGCTATTCCTCTACCAGTAAAGCTTATAGAGTTTTCAATAAAAAGAACTTTAGTAATTGAGGAATCTATGCATGTAGTATTTGATGAATGTTGCAATGTTATTTCTAATGAGCCTATTTATAGTGATGTTTTAAAAGGAAATTTTAGAGATTTACTTGTTAGTGACAAAGGCAAGGAAATTGTTTCAAGTAAGCAAGAGGTGAGCTTAATGAAAAGAACGAAGTTGGTTCTTCATCCATGCCTAAAGAGTGGAGGTTCCCATCCCAAATAATTAATTCTCGGTGATCCCGAACAAGGTGTGAAAACTCATTCCTCTCTTAATATGATTAATAATCTTGCTTTTGTTTCTCAAATTGAACAAAAAAATTTTAAAGATGCCGAAAATGATGAATTTTGGATTTTAGCCATGCAAGAAGAATTAAATCAATTTGAAAGGAATAAAGTTTGGGAGTTAGTCCCTAGGCCCTCTCATGCTT
>NW_024063806.1:0-7207 GCF_009727055.1 Benincasa hispida | reverse complement strand
CGTCGTTTAGCTCCGACGAATACTAAAACGGATGACATTGAGGCACTGGGCATGGTTGTTAACGATGTGTAGTTTATTGCGGATGGAGCTAAGCGATAGCAAGGTGATGGAACTAAGCAATCGGTATAGTTCTACACGATAGAGCTAAGCGATCGTTTAGTCTCGGAAAACACTAAGCGATCATGTACCTTCTTCTCAACCTAAGGCGATGACACTAGACGATTGCCTTCAGCGCTACACGATCGGCCTTTAATAAAGATTTGAGGTTGCAACACGAGAGAAAGCTGGTCGACCGATTTTCTTAAGGTCCAATTCACGGTTCAGCCTCAAAGGGTCTGGCTGGTCTGGTTCAAACTTTGTTGGTCTGATTCAAGAATCATCGAGTGACAGCCACTCGGTTTCAATTTTTGGGGTCTCGGTATTTAGAGTGGTTTCAGCCGTTTCAAAGACGATTTGAAGCTGTTTGTAATAGTTAGGGATCTATTACTGTTATGCCAAAACGAAAACATGTATCAATTTAGTATTTAAATTGTTTATGCTGAGTGGTATGTAATAATTAAATAATCATGTATATGCATACAATATGCCATGTAGATTTATTGAAAATACGACGTAGGAATTGGCCTAAGTTACAATTGCTCTTAAAATTAGTAAGTTCTATAATGTTATAATTATATAGTAGTATCGCATGACTGATATCGTTGTGTGTGTTAATGGGATCAATACCTGGTCCTATGATATGACTGACGCATTTAGTGGGTTGAAGACATTGTCTTAAACTTCTGTAGCCTTGTTTCTATAAATTAAATTCGAGTTGATTCGTGTTAAAATCCATAACAATAGATTTATCTCGAGTTAAGCACTTTGTCTGCACTCGTAGAACAAGCGTTTTCAAAGCAACTAATTTTAACTAGTAGAAATCGTGTAAACTGCAGTTCACCTCTCGCTTACACATTAGTGAATTGAATATGATACGAATCAACTAAACTCAATAGTGCGATATCATAACTATCTGATCTATCTGAGCCGAAGCTTACTCATGAGTTTGACGAGCTTATATACGGAACTATCCTGCTACCTTGTCTTGGATTTCTACATGACTGTGTAATCTATGTAGAGTGTTAACTAAATTTTTTGAGATGAGCTTCGTTTCCAGGTGTGAGCGATTATGATGTTGAATTGAAATTAGTGGATTTTTGAGTCACCATAGTACCATTGTAAGGATCTTAACTCAGCGCAATTGATATATGACTTAAGTGAATTTTGACGCAATAAATACCATCATTACACTTTCGTTAGGATCTTGACCAATCGATCTACGTCGTCATGCGCCTAGTAAGATAGTTATCTTCAAATTTTCTAGTAATACTACTATACTTAGTGACGTGATATTAATCATATAGTACTCTTAGCGCTATTATAATTCGTTGTTATTCGTCTCACGTCCCTCTCTCAAAGGAGTTTTACAGATATGTTTGTGATATCCATGTCGTCAGTCTACATGTCGATTATAATATAATCCAGTCGACTATGACTCTCATATGTAAAGTAGTGTTTTGTAATATCAGGGTCCAAGATTTAAAAGAGCTTATCAACGTAGAGGAAGTGTTATAGTAAAGTTGGAGTGGACCATTGGAAAATGATCTCCGTCATCAGCATGTGTCTCTACGTCTTAGACATTCATTCGGTCTTCGACACCTCAGTGAGTTTTCTTGGTATGTTGCTAGTCCTGTCTACTCAGAATAGTGTGTATGCTTACGTTTGACAGCGATAGTCGTTTGACACACCGCTCTCTCGTCTCAGATCACAGACTACGTGAGGTTGTCTTGTTTTCAATATTATCTTTCCTACTCGGAGTTACAGAATTCACACTGAGGCTGTGCAGGGTAGGGAAGCTGTCATATGCAATAGGACTCGATTTAGATGTCCATTCCTGTCTATTGCGAATAAGCTTCTCTCAACTATATACTTGCGGATTGCATATATGTAGTGTGACACCAGATCTTGACCTGGTTAAGATTTCAAAATGGCGGTAACACTAGCTTTTACAAGAACTTGACTTAATGTTAAGTAAGAGATTCTTTTGACACGGAAAAAACTGATTAATCTCTTCAACAAGGGCATAATTTTGGATTATGGTATTCTGTGGTATAAGTTATGATGTGGTTCGAAGTGAGATCTTGCTCTTGAGCCTATTTCGTGAACATGTGTTAATTCATCTGATCTTTATGCCCTCATGGTTTAGCATATGGTTCTAATTACTCACGTTGTAACTGTCATTGGTCCAGTAAACTTATTCAAATAATTTTTATTGTGTTACTTTTAGTTAGTTTTTGCTAAAACTGGAATTTTGAATTGCTATATATGTAATAGAGTTTGTATTTTTATAAAATCTGATAGTCTAGTGTCGGCAAATGTCAGAAACTCATCAATATATCAATTGCATTGCTTCTGGAGCAAATTTAACGGAGAGGGTTATATCAATTTTAGAGAGATCGACAACAATTAACCATACTCTATTAGTAGTTTATGACGTAGTTTCAGAGTTTGATTGTGATGAAGGAAATGTTCTCCAAGTTCCCCATTCAATGGCATACTTCAAATTTTCGATGACGTCGTCATTGTATATAGTGGAGTATACGGGAAGGAAAACAGAGGAATAAGCCCGAGCCTATTCTTAGCGAGGATAATTGATATTACATTTCCATTATAGGAAATCATGACGATTTTTACATGCCTCACATGGCTGTGAGTTTTCGTACATCATAAACGATGATAGCTTCAGGTCAGACTTGTCAAATAACTGTTGTGAGAGACTACTTCATGAATTTAATACTGTTGTTATGTGCAATCTCTCGGAGCAGTAAAGAATTGAGGAGCCAACGTAAAGAAGAAACGCATTTCTATTTCGATCCTATTGAGAGTTCGAAAATACCCAATATGTAAATCATTGCTCAAAAAAGGATCAATAGGAAAACACTTTAATCTCCCACCTGCTTCAACTGAAATGGACTTTCACCTGGTTCCACCTTCGGAACACGCTCATCATCTATCATAGTATTAGTAGAAACAGTCTAGATCTATACGCTCAAAGAAAGATGTAGCGTTTCATTCGATACTTATGAAGTAATCTTTCACTAAGTGGAAGACAAAGCTTATCATACTTTGATTAAGGAAATTCAAATGCAGCCTCGTCATGAAAAAAGCACACTGAAATACTCATATATCCACTTGGTAAGGTTATGAGAACTTTATACGACCGTGATCTGGAATGTAAGTGACATAACTTTTGCCTATAATCACTACTAGTGATAAAACTGAAAGAGTAAACAATTAAAAATTATATATTTGATTATTTTTCCCGACATACCTTGCAAATAGTTTTTCTTCACATAGTGGTTTCTGGGTGTTTCTTCTTATCGAGCCAGATATTTTGTTTGGTGAGCGAATTAACTTTTGTTGTATTTGGTAATGATAAGGCCAAACCTAACTTGTATCGCAATGGGTCCACTGTTCTCCTTATCTGAGTCTTAGTGATATATTTTCATTCTGTAGTCTGAGATTTACTTTTATCCTCCGTGTGTTACCATGAATTGTGCATTCTTACCTTATGTCTTCTGTGTTAACTACCCAATGCCCGCAACGATGTATCACAAGGCGAGTGCTACTGCGATAAGGGAAAAAATTAGAAGAATCCATCTTATCTCAGTCATTTAGAATTAAGAAAACAAAAAGAAGGTTCCTAAGGGAAAATCTGTTTGTCCCATGTGAAAGAAGGTTGGAGCCACTTGAAACCAAATTTTACAATATTGCAAAAAGAAAGAGAAAAGAAAAAAGAAGAATTTAATGTTTAAAAAAAACAACTTTATTCAGCATCAATCAAAGGGTTTCGTAAAACAACCAGGACCTCACTTGTTAAAACTTTTCAGTTCGACAATTCATACCAGATAGTACGAATAAACGAATTTAATTTAATCATATATATGGCCTCCGCTCACTGAAAGGTGTTTACGCAAGAAAGATAACGCAAGCCGGAGACAGTGATTTCTAGCTTTAACGTCATGAGGAACTTCGCTGTTTATATTACTTATCTTTTCTCTTTCTTATTCCCTAATTTCAATATAAGACTTTGCCCGCCGTCCCATTCCAAACGTTCTTTGGCATAATCCTTCTCACAGTCAGGCCTTTAACCCTAGCATCTTGTAACATGATGAAGCCTGTATCTTGTATTTTCTAGCTTAGATTTTACTTGTATTATTATGTAATTTTATCGACAAGTATTACTGGTGCTTTTACTTTATTTGTTAACCGCAAAAATTTTAATTTTACTTGCCTTAACCAACACAAAATTTTTAAAAGGATTTGAAACCTGTTCACAAATATCATGAACATACAACAAAAACCTAAAAACAGTCCCTGTGTTTCGACCCCCTCGAATCCACACCGAAAACTCTGTTGTGGAAATTACACTTTTGTCTCCATCGTCAAGGAAACTTGTGACAACGCATGGCAACTTACGGAACATCCTAGTAATTAACGCATATCTAGAAAGTAAGTATCGCATCATTTCAAGCATAGAAACATCACACACCTCAGCGTTTTTCACAACACCCATCCTGTGCAAGTCCATAAGTGAAGAAGCCGCCCTTCACCGCGAAAGCTCTATAAATACTGAGAGCGATCCTTAATAAAAAGGGGTCAGCAATTCAGCCTCAAAGGTTTTTGTTCATAGCTTTAGTCACTGTTCTATATAAGTTATTATTTTATATTTTAGAACGCAGAGTGAGAGAAGAAGGGGAAAGGAAGACGTCTAGAAGAAAATTTGCTCATGTGGTGCCAAACTCTCGTCAGTAGAGAAACCCGGAGGCCGTGGAAAGCCAGGGAAGAGCGAGCCTGAACTCTCGACAGAGGAGCGAAGATGCCTATACTTTAATGAACAAGTTGTAGAAAATAGAACAATGTAAAATGCCTGGGAGAATCACCAGAAAACCTTTCTTACCAGGTAGGCTCTTTATCCTCTTCTTTCATTGTTATTTTGTACTTCAACATTATATTTATACAATGGAAGTTCTTATTCTACATCTGTTCACTCTCTTAGTATGCATGAGTAGCTAAACTTGTCGAATGGGTTGAGAAGAACTTAGCTAACATGACTTAGGATCTTTATTGCTTGCAAGACATCCCTTTAGAGCTACTCGAGAGAGAGTCTAAAGAAAGAACCTAAGACTTGAGAGAGATAGGTTAGACTTTAGACTCGAGAGAGCAAGATTAGATTTACATAAACAAGAGATAGGGACTTAGAGATAAGCTTTATTTGCCAACATGCATCGCATGCACCCTAGAGATAGGTTATCATATTATGTGATCGCCTTATTTGTGTGTGTGTCATTTTTTCATCGCATGGATAAGAATAGAGGCTTATGTGTAGGTCCTACAGACTCATCACGTATATCACATACGTTCCAGTATTAGAAGTCGTAGCCTTCGCGTCAAGAGAGGATTTGCTATTGTATGTATGCTGCATGATTGCGTAACATGAACACATCCTAAGAAGTGTTAGCCGAATCCTTCTCAACCCGTTCACCACATACTCATCACATTTTCCGTTTTATCAACTCTTTTCGAAACTCCGCCGCATTTGTTTATTTTTATTACAGCAAACAACAATCCAAACAACTACTTGATTTATTTGGTTACCGCAAAGTCTTCCTAAAAATTACCATCGCATATTGTTTTCCCAAGTTCCTGAGTTCGACCCTGGACTTACCAAGAAACTCAGCCAGGTTTATACTTGGATTTCACATAGAAAACTTGTTGCTTAATGCATTTTCATCACCGCATTTCATCCATAATTTCACCTCATAAAATAACGCATCAAGTTTTTGGCGCCGTTGCCAGGGACTTTGGCAAATCAGTGTGCTAACGGTAATTTTTCTGAATTCTTTGTAGACTGTTAATATCTGGTGAATTACGACCCGGAGATTGAGAGGACGTTTAGACGGAGACTAAGAGACAGTCGCCAACAACAACAACTAGATAAAGAAGATATGACGGAGCAACCTAGAAATGGAGTACGAAACGAAAACAACGTCATGGCGAATCCAATCCTACCTGCAAACGATCGTAATAGGCCCATTAGGGACTATGCATTGCCAAACCTCGATGATTTCTCTGCACGAATCATGAGGCCTGCCCTTGATGGAAGCCGATTTGAAATGAAACCGGTGATGCTGTAGATGATCTAGACTGCAGGATAATTCGGAGGACGATGACGAGGATCCGCACGCCCACCTCCGTAGCTTTATAGAAATCTGCAACACTTTTGTGTTCTCGAACATCCTTGCCAAAGAAGTTCGAGTAACTTTGTTTCCATTTTCTCTGTGTGATCAGGCAAGAAAATGGGTGTATTCCCTCAAGCTAGGAGAGATCACTTCATGGGAATAGGTCATAGAGAAGTTTTTGAAGAAATATTTCCCACTTACTGAAAATTCTAGACGAAGGAAACTAATAACCAATTTTGATCAAGACATGAATGAATTGCTCAGTGATGCCTGGGCGAGGTTTAAGCGGTTGGTCAGGGACTGTCCACACAACGGATTACCAGGCTGCCTTTAAATGGAAATCTTTTATTACAGTTTAAATTCTGCTCTACAGACCGTTGCCAATGCCGCAGGCGCTGGTGGTCTGCTAGACAAAATGTATGACGAGGCTAAGAACATCTTGGATCACATCTCTAAAAATCATGAGGAATGGAGAGAAAACGATCAGAGACTGAGAATAAAGGATAACGACACAAACAACAGTGCTATTGCTTCACTACATAGTCAGATGACCGCAATGATGAACCTAATTCAGGGAATTACGATTAACAGCCCAACACCGCAAACTGGGCGAGTAAACGCAATTAATCAAAATGCCGCAAGGTGTACGACTTGCAGTGACGGACACGCAATGGAAGAATGCCCACAGAACCCACAGTCTATTTACATTGTGAAAAATAATCCATTTTCTAACACCTACAACCACGAAAGAAGAAGAGGAAATAAGACTCGAGTTTCTGGAAATCTTTCAAGCGAGCGAGACGTGAAGGACAACCAATTCCAAAACTTTTAATTGACATCGAAGCAGCGAGAAAATTTCCAATATCATATGGTAGAGTACACAAAAAAGAAGCGTGCACAACCTGGTATTCTTCCTCGTCAAAATA
>NW_024063805.1:0-1224 GCF_009727055.1 Benincasa hispida | reverse complement strand
AAAAAAAAAAAAAAAAAAAAACTACAAAAGAAAATCTACAAAACAAAGAAATTAGTAAAACTAAAATGATAAAAGGAAAAGGAAAGAGAAGAAAAGAAATAACCCAAGGCACGCAAAAAGAAATAAAATAGAGTAGGAAGAATGAAACAGGCCACAATCAAAATTAGGAGAGTTTGGGTCCCTTTAAAGGCCACTCTTGAAACCGATGTTGGCATAATAGTGATGGTTCTCTTTAAAGGCCACAACCAATGAAGTTTACCATTCTCTCTATACGCCTCGCTCGACGGATGGTCTGCTGACTCACTCGTAGTGACTCGCTCGCTACCTGGAGTGCCTCAGCTGACATCTTGTATGCCTACTTTGTAGAGGAATCCCCTCCAATAGGAATGTCGGTCTGATCCTCAGGACCAGCATAAGGGGGTGTCTCTATCACTGGAGCCTGCTCATCCTCTCCGTCCTCCTCGTCATCATCATCATCAGGCTGGTCTACTCCTCTCCCTCGGAAGGACAAGACCATTGACCTACTGATAGGCTGTCTCTTATACACATCTAGATGTGTATAAGAGACAGATTTTTCCCTCTTTTTCTACTTTTTCTCTAAAACAAGGACAGTTACTCCTAAGTCAAAGGTGGACCTTTCAGGGTGACAACATAAATACAGACCAGATAACCTAACTCTAAGCATGCAAGGCTTTAATGTCGCACAACAATGACTTAAAGATGCAAATGACAAGAAGATTTTTAATAATTGGCTAAAAATCATGATCATGCAATCCTAACGTTACTTCATGCAAGATTCATTACAGAAAGAGTGCATCGTAGACTATCTGATAACAACAGAGCAAACAGTCTAGCAAGGCAATAAAAGTACACAACATAGTCCGAGCACAATGCTCAAAGACCTCAAGCTAATATATAGAAAAACTACCCAACGAGTACCCGACCCCCAACTTAAAAACATACATTGTCTACAATGTATTCTAAGTAAAGTTCAAGAAGAATGAAAACAAGGGAACAAAAAACCTCCCCTGATAACAATATTGCACATGGGATGATGGTGGTAGTACTGTCTCTTATACACATCTAGATGTGTATAAGAGACAGACGCTACTATCTTACAACATTGGGTTGAAGCGTTGCACGACGTTGTAACGGTGATGATGGGTGTATTTTGGTCATTTCACATCCATTGAAGCTTGGAGACTTCAAATCTACTCCAAATCG
>NW_024063804.1:0-1185 GCF_009727055.1 Benincasa hispida | reverse complement strand
AGTCAAGCTGAGTCTCAACTCAACACCTCATGGTATTACTTACCATCGCCTAGCCTCTTGTTAACGCATTCCCTATGACCATCGCATGTATGTCTTAGTTGCTTGTCGACGCCCTTAGTCTCATGCTCAAGACCAATGCAACCATTCTCTTAAACCTTATTACCCCAAACCCTAGCAACGCAAAGACAATTCACCATGGTTTGTCTCATTGCCGCATTGCACCATCGCGTAGTGTTTCCGCATAGCACCATCGCCTGGTGTTGCCGCATAGCACCATCGCATGGTGTTGCCGCATAGCACCATCGCATGGTGTTGCCGCATAGCACCATCGTATGGTGTTGCTGCATAGCACCATCACATGGTGTTGCCGGGTAACACCATTTCATAGCCTGTCTCTTATACACATCTAGATGTGTATAAGAGACAGAGCTTACTTCGGCACCTCTACTCATACCTCCGCCCGATCAATGCCCTTCTTCCCTCGTTCAATGTACGAATATCTCTAACTCTCTCTTTCCTTTGTAGTTTTTATGGTCTTAAATGGTTTGTGGGTTAAAATGAGGCGTTCTGCCCTTTTTGTAGGTATCTCATCCTTCTCTTTTACCCGACACCTTCTCCATTGATCACATCCAGGTGTATTCCTCATCTTCTGCCAACGCCCAGCCTCTTCCACCTCCTGTTTGATGTGTCTTTTACTCACACTATCAACGCAATCTTCATATCAATGCAACCTAAGGTGTCCTTCTCTTCCTTAGCCAGCACTTAGTGCTTAAATTTACATGTCTTCTCGTGCATCCACCTTATTTGCTTACGGCCTAAGATTTCCTCCCGATAGGCCATATGTCCGGATGACAACCTTGATTGCGTTTATTCAATCTCATATGAACCCATCTAACTTCATATGCATTCATCCAACCCTACCTTGTGTATCCCATTGACGCAACTTGGTCGCATATACTAGATGCTCGCAAGGTTTCCCCCTTGGTCGCATGCCGTCTACCGCATAGCTTACCTTTGCCTTATGCGCTCGATTAGGATTATGACTAGCCTTCTTCCACCATATACTATTTACTCAAGCCTTGTCCTATGCATCTACAAGCCTCGGATGTCAACCGTATATAGTACATCCCCAACGCATGTCAATCCCTGAGTCAAGCTGAGTCTCAACTCAACACCTCATGGTAT
>NW_024063803.1:0-1317 GCF_009727055.1 Benincasa hispida | reverse complement strand
CGGTATCTAACCACTCATCTGTATTTCGTGAAATGCGATCCAAGATGATCTTTGCTTTCGTATACGACTTGTCCATTAATCCTCCTTCCACGGAGGCATCAGCAACTACTTGCATTGATCGATCCAGGCCATTATAAAATGTCTCCATCAGAACGCAATCAGGAATCCCGATGTGCAGACAGTTCTTCACCAATTGCCTGAATCGCACCTAGGCGGTGCTCAAAGTTTCATAACCCTTCTGTTCAAAATTCAACACATCCCTCCGTCTCCTTGGGTTGATAGCTGGAGGGAAGAATTTGTTCATAAATCTCTCGACCAACGGATCCCATGTGTTGATTTCATTTGGCTCTAATGACTGAGCCCACCTCCTTGCCTCATCCCGCAGTGTATACGGGAAGAGATACAATCATTTGAAGCCCACCTCCTTAACTCTTCTATCCTTTTGGAGTCACACCAGGCATGGAGAATGCGCTGCATATTTCCACAAAATGAGTCAAATGAGCATGCGGGTCTTCTCCTTGTAGACCTCTAAATTGTAACGCATTTTGAATCATTTGAAGCATTATCGGCCTTATCTCAAAACTTGCATTCTTCTCAACCGTGGGTCTTGAAATTCCAGGAGAGAAGTTATAAAAATTCGGCACCGCATAGTTCCTCATTGGGATATTGCGGTCAGTAGCAAGAAATATAGGGTCTTGCCTCGTTATTATCTGCCATGTTTCCTCTTCGCCTAACTTGGTCCTGATGTGCTCTTGCGCGAAAAATACACCTGATCTCTAGGTCAGCTTAGAATTTCTGGAACTATTCCAGTACTCATAAACCGTCACACTGCTCTTCGCGATAAACAATCAGTACAAAGAGATCTATACTGCAAAATATCACAAACGTACTCAACACTAACCGTTACCAATCCCCGACAACGGCGCCATAAACTTGACACGAGGTTTTTTTATCTTCTTACAGCATGTGAATAAATATGAATATGAATGAATGAACAACCAGCTCATGTTGTAATAAACTTGATGACATGGAAATGGAAACGAAATGTCAAGCTGTGTTAGTGCTCATGCACACTTTATGCGATAATACTTCTAAATATATGCGTTGTTAATGAGATGCTTGTAGTATGTGATAGAGTAATACGTGTCACAAGTTTCCTTGTGCTAAAACCAAGTATAATTCCAATGCAAGTTTCTCAGAATAATCCGAGGTCGAACACAGGGATTGTTTTCGTTAATGTGTTACTTTTGTGATATATGTGACCGGTTTTTACAATTAATAAAGAATGGTTGGGTTTATACATGAATTTAAAGTGCG
>NW_024063802.1:0-2068 GCF_009727055.1 Benincasa hispida | reverse complement strand
TGATTCTTTCACGAGTTGTTCTTGTCCAATTTGACTGTCTATTTCGTCTTTTGCCTTCTTTAACACTTGGGGATTGTTTAGTAGATGAGACAAGGTCCATTCCATTGTCACAGCTGATGTGTCAGACCCTGCAGTCAGTAATACCTACAATTTTTTTTGTTAATAATGAAATTTTAACTCTTAAATTAATTAAAATGTATCCATGCACGATCAATTAGGGGATGTTATTATATATAATTCTTAAGGGTTATTATTTATTTATTTTAGGTTTAAACATCATTTTAGTCCATCAACTTTTACTAATTTATTTTTAAAATATTTCTCGTTTTGGTGTTCGTTTTATTTTGATCCTTACATTTTTAAAATGTCTAAATCTCTAACTTAAAAAAATGGTCATCTATATGTTATTTTTCTAATTTAAATTTGCTTTACCTACTATGTCTCCAACTATTTAATTTTAAATCAAGTTCGTAATAACATATTAGTGCACATACTTAAAGTCATGTTAGTTATTTATTAAAATCAAAATAATGGTAAGTTCTAGAGATTAATATAGACATTTTAGTGATTTGGGAACTAAAAATGAATGAATTTGAAAGTTCATTACTAAAATAGAAATTTTAAAAGTTCAAGTACCAAAATAGAATAAATTTCAAAGTTAAATGCTTTAAAACTTAGTATTATTGGTTTATGGAAATTAGAAACTACTAATTCTTAAAGTTTTTCTCTCTTTCAGATCCACCCTATTTGTGTGTGTAATTTTGTCAAAATTTTCATAGAATTATTTTCAAAATTTCGGTTTGGTTTGCAATTTGGATTTTATTTTATGTTTTCAGATTGATTAATTTTGATGAATATATATTTGGTGGACAACCTGGATTCTATTTCTGTTTTCGGATTTTGTGATCTAAACAATGTATTGTTTTTTTATAAATTAATTAATAACAATTTATTGTCAACTAATATTTAGTGGATAAATTAGAATAAATTTACCAAACACATATCTATTTAACTACAATTACAATTTCTGAATTTTCTGTTTCCATATTCTCTATCAAACCGACGTTTAGAATTCACACTGTATTTTGAATTTTATTTAACTAAAAGAACAAAAATCCTTAAGTTGTTGAAGGCAGTATCAAAAGAAAAAGGTAAAGAAGTCGAGAAATTTATTACCATTATAAATCCTTTGATTATTTGATCGTTATAGTGATCGGGTTCCGATTCTTGCAGAGAAAGAAAGTGATCAATCATCGTGTTCCTTCCTTCTTCCTTCTTTCTGCGATGATCATCAATTAGCCCCTGCAAGAACACATCCACTTTCTTCCCCAATTGAACCAATTGCCTCTCAAAACCGTTCGGGATCCAATTCAATATGGGTAAGAAATCCCCTGGATTTGATACTCCTCCTATCGCCACAAGCTCTTTAATCAACTCCCTGAACCTCTTCGCCTCTTCCTCGTTCGTTACGTCCTTGCCACAATACCTCTTCCCGGCCGCCATTCTCATCGAGATGTTGAACGTCAGCTCTGACATTGCCGATTGAATTTCAACTTTCGAAAATCGATCGATCGAATTGTGCAATAGTTTTCGTACTAATCCCTTCACTTCATCCTTCCGGATATCGACGAATTTGTTGATTCGAGATGAAGAGAAGATTTCAATGGCACCAATTCGGTGGAGGTTCCGCCAGTGGTCGCCGTACGGAGCGACAATCATGGTAGTATAGTTATAGCCGATGTATTTTCCAATGAGGAAACAAGGACGGTTGGCGAGAACGACATCGTTTTTAGTGAAGCATTCCTCCACCACCGCCGACGAGGATATAACGACGGCGAGCTTAGATCCGAGGCGGAGAGTCATAACAGGGCCATATTTGGCCGAAAGACTTTGGAAACTTCGATGGAGTGGCTTTTTCAAGAGATGGAGATGACCGATGATCGGAAGAGAAGGCGGACTTGGAGGTAAGTTATTGCGAACTTGAAGAGATCGACGAATGAGGATGAAAGTAAGAAGAAGAAAGAAAAGAGGGAGGGAAGAGTAGAGGAAGGAAGTGTCTAAATCCATG
>NW_024063801.1:0-1021 GCF_009727055.1 Benincasa hispida | reverse complement strand
GTACAATAAACATAAACAATGTAACTCCCCAGATAATAATTACCAACTCAACTCTCTGCTTTTATCACGCACCAAACGCCCCTTAGATTTGTTTTTTTTTTTTTTTTTTTTGAGATGTGTTATATGTTAAATTATACTGCCTTTGACAAACACATCTATTCATTAAAAATTACAGGTTAGTTCCTAAATTTTTTTAGGCAACACTTTTATCCCTTTATTTGTTACAAATTAGCCTCTAACTTTAATATGGGATATTTAGTCTATATATTATATTTTATAGAGTTAATCCTATTTTTATGCATGTGAAATGTAAATTGCTTTTTATCATTCTCCATTATAGATATGGGCTACTTGTTTCTTGGGCATCATAGATTCTCATGGAGTAAGCATCTGAATACCACGTTTGTTTTGCGATATTGTAAGATGCCCTCGACATCTAAAGATTTTTGGACATCTTAGGATGCCCGAATGGAGGGCATTTGAAGATTTTTGGATGCCCTCATGAAAGATGGGTTTTCCAGATTCCCGAGTTGAAGGCATCGATATTTTCCATTTTTGTCCTTTCTTTTTATTTTATTTTATTTTATTATATATAATTTTCATTTGCATTATATAACTAAAATAAATATTGTCAACTATATATATCATATATATATATATATCGTAATTCTTATTTTTTTAGTAATATATTTAAATTTAAATTTAAATGAATATTTATTTTATAAAAAATCTTAAACTATGATATATTATTTTGTTGAAAAAATAACATATAAAAATAATTTAAATTTTATTAATTTTAAAAGAAATTCAATTTGATAAAAAAAAATATGTTATATAAGTTCAAGTTATATCAAATTAATTATAAAGCAATCAATAGTCTGTCTCTTATACACATCTAGATGTGTATAAGAGACAGGAGAAAATAACATATAAAAATAATATAAATTATATTAATTTTAAAAGAAATTCAAATTGATAGAAACAAATCTATTATATAAGTTTAAATTATGTCAAATTAATT
>NW_024063800.1:0-7223 GCF_009727055.1 Benincasa hispida | reverse complement strand
ATAATTTCTATTTTGTCTTCACCATACATAAACGTACACATCTCTCGAGAAAAGAATATCACACATCTTGTTGATCTTCTTGGACAACGGATTTGGGCTTGAGATCTTCTTGGACAATCGGCCTTTGGGTTGATGATCTTCTTGGACGATCATCCTTTGGGCTTGTTGATCTTATTGGAGGATTGGCCTTGGCCTTGATGATCTTCTTGGACGATCGACCTTTGGGCTTGTTGATCTTTTTGGATGATCGGTCTTTCGCTTGTTTACTTCTTGAATGATGGTCATTAGGCTTGATGATCTTCTTGACGATCAGCCTTTGGGTTTGTTGAACTTCTTGGACCATCGACCTTTAGACTTTTTTATCTTCTTGAAGTATCGGTCTTTAGGCTTGATGATCTTCTTGGACGATCGGCCTTTGGGCTTGTTGATCTTCTTTACGATCGACCTTTGGACTTGTTGATCTTCTTGGAGGATCGGCCTTTAGGCTTGATGATCTTCTTGGACGATCGACCTTTTGGCTTGTTGATGTTCTTGGACGAACGGCCTTTGGACTTGTTGATTTTCTGGACGATCGACCTTCAAGCTTATTGATCTTCTTGGATGATCGGCTTCAGGCTTGTTGATCTTCTTGGACGATTGGCCTTTGGGCTTTTTGAATTTCTTGTATGATCCGCCTTTGGACTTGTTGATCTCCTTGGATGATTGGCCTTTGGGCTTGTTGATCTCCTTGGATGATGGCCTTTGGGCTTGTTGATCTTCTTGGATGATCGGCCTTCGGGCTGTTGATCTTCTAGACAATCGACTTTGGCTTGTTGATCTTCTTGGAGGATCGACCTTTGGGCTTGATGATCTTCTTGGTCGATCGACCTTTGGGCTTGTTGATATTCTTGGATGATCGGCCTCTGGGCTTGTTGATTGATAAGGGCAGAAATGCTCGTTATTACAATGCTAAGTTATATAAACAATGCAGGTTTGTGTTGATAAAAATATACAAGATTGCGTCCAAAAAGCATTAAGTCACAATATTGTGGTCGCATGCGCCCATCGCATTAAAACAGTTAACTTATGTATTTTTGTGCAGAATATGCGTTGACGCAAGGTGAAAATGCGATCCAAAGAAATCAACGGTCGAGCACATCAAAGGATTGCGTTACCGCAAGGCTATACGATCAAAATTACGCTCGCGAATATCTCTCGAGAAGGTTTCCGCATAGAGCCAGCGCATCTTGGTGGGCATATCTGAGTGAAAAGTATAATAAATCACGATGGGAACAAAAAGCTGATGACGGTCGATTCGAATTAATTGACAAGCCGTTAACAAACTACTGTAGTAAGTACACTCAACTTTTCGGTGACAAATATTTGGCGCATCAGACAGAGAATTAATGCCATCCCATCAGTGCAATCATATGATAGAATAAGCCTTTCACCCCAAAGCTCTATAAATACCAGAGGCCACCTCAGTAAAGGGGTTGTCGAGTTCGCGCAGTTAGATAATTTTCCTTTAGATAGAAATTATTGCAAATATTAGGAAGGGTTGTGAGGGCAAAATAGGAATTCTAAAGAGCTTTAAGGGTAAAAAGGGAAGAGAAAAATTATCCCCTTATTGTACCTTTTAATATAGTATAGATATAGATATGGATTGGTGTAGAAGGATTTTAACTATAGACCACATAGATATTAGCACACTTGTAATTTTTTCTCTTTTAATATATAAATCTTGTAATTAAGCTTATTTTTATTTATTTATTTGGATTCTTGTTAACCATCATTTTAAGACTTTAAGTCTTCAAGTATAACTGATGGTAGGGGTATTCAAACCATACACCTTGTCTTTTCTAGCTCGTTCATATGCCAATTGAGTAGTTATGTTTGCTTTGGCAATAAGTTATATCATCATAAGCTGACAATCAAGGTTCAAAATATCGATGTCGATGGAAATATCGAGGTCCCAATTTTATGGAAATATTGATATGGATGAAAATTTCGGGAAACTTTATAATTATTTAATGAAACTTTGATTGTGGTTGAATAAGACTATAATTGACAATTTTTAATTATCATTTCTATAAAGTAAGACAATATTTAGATGTATATTGTAAAATATCTTTGTAAATGTCGATGCGAGAGCAAAAACTTAAAAAAATTACAGCATACAAAATAATATCAAATATTGGATATTAATTACAAAATTAAAACACATGAAATACTTGGATATAAAATAATTGTAAATTATTTATTATAAAATGGAATAGATACAAAAATGAAAATTCATAGCATTAAACTAACATAATATAACATAATAAGAATAGGAAAATCATAACATTAAACATACTGGGGATACAAAAAAACATAACATTAAATATATAAGAGATATAAAAAAACATAACATTAAACATAATACAACGTAATAAAAAAAAAAAAAGAAAAATAAAACTCTACAAATAGATAGAGTTTGATAGAAAACTGAGAGGAATATTATACAACTCACATTAATTAAGTTTGAGGTGAAATAATATGAAAATTCAATGGAAAATATTTGAATAAAATATTGGTTTCTTGAAAATAAAGATTTCTTTATGGTAAAAAGAAAAAACTTATCTTGAGCTAGTATGGTTAATTGCTAATTTTAAAAAAAAAAAACAAAAATTTTAAAATATCGATAAAAAATTGAATTTGAGAAACTAAGAGAAAATGAAATCCTCCCTATCAAAATTTTGAGATTTTTTGACAAATTTTCTATGTTCAACATGTGTAAATAATAATCGATTATAATTTTTTTTATATAATTAATTTTAGCATTGTCCTGACATTGAAAGGTTAAATAGGACTTTAGATAATTGGATAATATAATAAAATATAATTATTTTAATATATATATATATATATATAATAAATTAAATTAATTAGATTTACGCTAACTTTATGAAAAAAATTACTTTTTCTAATCTATTAAATTTCTGCCCGATATTAGCCTTCGTTTCCCATCATACGAAGAAAACAAAAAATTTAAAAGGTAGTGAGATTATAAAGTAGCGTTTCCGATTCCGAATTGGAATTCTAGTTAGATTATATAATTTTTTGAAGTGTTTAGGATTAAGAACAATGAATATCTAATTCTATTTGGACTTTGAAAGACTACTATATAATACAACTCTGATTCAAGTTTCGTATTTCATTGTTTTTTTGTGTTTCATTTGATAGTGCAAGAATGGAATTAGATAATGATGTCTTCAAGACTTTAGATTTAATCTCATTGTTCTCTCCCCATCGATCGATCAATGAAAACTTTGAGATTCAAAGCTGCGAGAATAGTATGACATCAAATAAAAAAAGCAGGAAGAGGAAGAAAAATACTTCTCAATCTGATCATAATCCACAGACGAAGAGGCAAAAAGGAATAGTTTTTTCAAAGATGATTGAGATGTCGACAGCGTTGCAAGTGCGAATTGCTAAATTAGGTGGCTTCGACATTCAAATTGTCACTCAAAAGAAATTGCAAGACACTGATATGAACAAGAACCATGGTCGATTATTGATTCCATATGGAAAACTCATGAATGAGTTTGCTACAGAAGATGAGAAAAAGATGTTAAGCCAACATAACAAAAAAAAAATCATAAAAACAAGAATGGAATGATGGTGTTGATAATCGATCCTCTGCTAAGAAATAGACACATTGGTTTGAAAATATGAAAGGTTGGGAATCACGATACCTATTGCTTGGTCTCTGAGTGGAATTCTTTAGTCCAGCACAATTCACTTGAAAGTGGAGATTACATCCAACTTTGGAGTTTCAGATCAAATAATGATGCTTTTATAACTAACCCTCAAAATCAAGCGCATGTGACCTCCAATCTTTGTTTTGCGTTGGTTAAGCTTGATATCTCTGAGGGAATCTTTAAATTTATTTGATTTAGTTAATGACATAGGATTCATATCCATTGAATTAGACCCTAGAATTTGTTAAACGTTACAATATCTACCATCTACACATTTTTTGCTAATTCATCTATTTATTTTAGTAAGATCTCTCTATACTCACTAATTCTGGTGATATTAAGTTTTTTACCTAAATTTGATCAATACAAAAGTTAGCATATGATAATCTTTGAAATTTCATTAGTTTTGTATCCTACATTCAATAGTGGATCCAAAAATTCATGTGACGGTGGCACAAATATATATGATATTTAGATAAGTATTACTAATTACAACTTTTTTATTGGCTTATTTTCATAGATATATAAGAAAAAAAACCATTCCATCAATTTTTGTACAATAATTTGATAAAGATTCAAAATATTTGTACATTTGTATATATTTCTAGGCAGAAAAATAAAAATGGAATTAAGTTATCTTGGCCACTTTTAAGCGTACTAAAAATTTAATATATACATATTTTTTTAGAACAAAATAAAAAATAGAAAAAGTTTATATATATATGTCGAATAATTAAAATACATCTGAAAAAGCAGAAATGTAAAATAATTATTAATAAACTTATAAAATCTACAACAAAATATTCGAATATAACGTAAATTTAAATTTTACATGTTTATTTAAAAAGATTGAAAAGTGGCCTGTTTGGTAACCATTTTGTTTTTTAAAATTAAGTCTATGGATATTACTTTCACCTATAAATTTCTTTATTTTTTAATCTACTTTTCACTAATGGTTTAAAAAATCAAATTAAATTTTGAGAACGAAAAAAAAGTAGCTTCCAGAAAGTTATTTTTGTTTTTGGAATTTGCTAATAATTCAATTATTGTACTTAAAAAAGATGAAAATCATTACAAGGAATGTGGATAAAATATATTTAATTTTAAAAAATAAAAATAAAAAATCAAATGATTATTGAACAGGGCTAAAACATTTTTTAATTCTTTTAAAATTTCAGCCCTAACTTGTAATTTCCTTAATAATGTTTAATAAACTTGTTTATATTTGCCTTTGTTTCCCACCATTTGAAGGAAACAAAGGATTTAAAAAAGCAGTGAGATTATAGTTTGCGTTTCCGATTCCGAAGAGGGATTTCAAAGATTATATTTTTCAAAGTATTTAGGATTACGGAGAACGAAAACACAATTCTATTTGGAATTTGAAAAAACCTTTATATAATAGACCTCTAATTTCACAGTTTCTGTATTTGATTTCCAAGTGCAAGAATGGAATCTGATGATGTTGTTTTCAAGACTTTAGATCTGATCTCATTGTTCACTCACAATCGATCAATAGACGAAAGTTCCAATATTCAACGTCATGAGAATAATAAGGTATCAGAAAAAGCAAGCAAGATTGGGAAACACGATACATATTGCTTGGTGTCTGAGTGGAATTCTTTAGTCCAAGAAAATTCAATAGAAGCTGGAGATTACATCCAACTTTGGAGTTTCAGATCAAACAATGATGTGCGTATGGCTAACCGTCAAAATCAAACTGTGACCTCCATTTGCTTCACTCTAGTTATGCTTGACATCTCTGAAGGAATCTTTAAATTTATTTGATTTAATTAGTTGCGAAGGATTGATATCCATAAGTAATTTTTTATAGCTCGTTATTGTGGGGTTTGTTTCCTAAAGTCTCGTATCCTGTAGTTTGTAAACAACTTTGTAAGAACACTTGTGATGTGTAATATATATGACATTTACTTCACTGCTTGACTTTGCACATTTAGATGTTTTTATTTTACCACAAACAAATAAACTTAATATCCCTAATTGTCTTTATGTAACTTAAGCATGTATGTAGTGACATACAAGTGGATCATATCTTAAGTGACAACCAAAATAGTCTGTAGTATATGGATATAGAAGAGAAACCTTATCCTGATAACACTACGGATGTGGCTCGCTTTGTGGAATTTTTACAAGTGTTGTGACTTGTCACAGATGGTCTAATCCTGATTATTCATGTAGCAGACATGCGAACGGGGGCGTCCTATACAAAGAGTTTATATAAGATCTGACCTAAAAGTGGTAACGTCTCGTCATATAACTCCGTTCATGACTGAGACTTCACTTCACTTGGATGACCATAGGTAACATCACCTTAATCCTGGGTATGTTGGGAACTCCTTCCATTGAGGGTGATCCTTTGATTTGCATGGGTGCGAGTGGCCAAAGCGCCGACTCAAACCTACCACTTTAGGGATTCATCTGATTTGGGAGCTGGGAACTCAACTTCACAAGATGGAGTTCACTCCTTCCCTAAAGCAGGGGTAATTAGATAGATTGCTCCTGGGCTGATCCTAGGGCTTGAACGATGTGGTGTGATAATTGGCAGATTATAGCCTTTTATTTAGAACTATGAGGGCTAATAAGTAGAAAATGGAGTGATAATACTTAGAATATGCGAAAAATTGAGTTTTGCATCGATTAACACCTAAATCCTCACTGGCCCCAATATTACGCATTACTTCGTGCCAACGTGTCACACCCCACCCCAGATCACCCTCTTAGCCTAGAGAAAGGCGTGACTGCAGCAGTTATCAACCCTTAGGCTGACACTTACTGCCTAAAAACTCTTGCAGAATAACACTGATACCAAATACAAATTATATGCAACGGGACGGTTGTAGGCCCACAATTTATTAACTTAGAAACTTAATATGTTTAGAGCACTTATAACATTAGATTTACAAGTCCCAAAACCCACAACTCTAGTCCCTATATGAACAATAGTAACATGTGTACAATATTAGTAGTAACCACCTAGCAAACGGTTACAAGTCTTTTGGTCCTTTAGTGGCAGAGCAGATACTGAGTTGTCTTCAGCAGAAGGATTTGATCGCTGTGGGAGGGGGGGGGGGGAATAAAAAACAGTTGAAAACGGGGTGAGCTTACGACCAGTGAGTGACCGAGGAAAACATAGTAAATTCTCATGCATAATTTCAGAAAATAGTTTTATCTGAAATATAATAACTTTTGCAACATAAATATTTCCAAGCGGAAATGTATATAAAATCTATTTTAAACATAAAACAATAAAATATTTCTCAAGTTAAAGTACTGTATTCTGGTAAAATAATCCCAACACCAACTACTAGTCCAGAGAGAACCCTTTGCTCAATCTCTGACTTTATTCACCTGTGGCCACACTAAATACCTTAACACATTAGGTACTACTACTCAGATACCTTCTCGCTTGTTTACTTCAGTATCGAGGCTACTAGGATACCTTCTCCAATGTACTTCAGTATCCGTTAGCTGGTAACCTTCTCG
>NW_024063799.1:0-1143 GCF_009727055.1 Benincasa hispida | reverse complement strand
AAAAAAAAAAAAACAAGAATAGAAACTTGTTTGATAACTATTTCTTGTTTCTTGTATTTTTTTTTTTTTTACATTTTTTTTCCATATTTTATAGTTTAAATATAAAAATTATATAAAATAAAAAGATATATAGCATGCATTGAAATATAAAAAATAATTATCAAATATTTAAACTATCGAATATACCTAAGTCCCAATGTAAAATTAATATTGATAATACAACTGTTTCTATCATTCATATGTTGTTAAAATTTGATTTACAATACTATTTCTCACTAAAGTCGTTTGTTTTAAATTTTAAATTATGTAGACTCAAATCTAACTCAATTATATTATTATGTAAATGTCATGGTTGTAAAAATATTAAAATGAAGCTAAATGAATATCTTAGTAAACAAAATTTATATTATTGTAAAATCATAATCGGTTTCGTATATAAGAAAAATAAAAAAAATATATAACAATGCATATTGTAAAATTTAAAATTCAAGATTCAAAAAAATATTTATATATACATATTGAAAAGAAAATTTATTTTAAATGACAAAACTGTTGAAAATATTTACAAATAATAGTAAAATATCACGATAGACCATGATAGATAGTGAATTTTTGTTATATTTATAAATATTTTGGTTCACTTTCTTATCTTTGAAAATAACTTTATTGACAATTTGAAATTTTCAAATCAAAATAATATATAAATCTAAATATTTGAAAATTCAAAATTCAAAATTAAATTTGCTATATTTGTAAGTATTTTGGTTCATTTTCTTATATTTGAAAACAACCTATTGAAAATTTGAAATTTGAAAATCAAAATAATATATAAGTATAAATATTTGAAAATTCAAAATTCAAAATTAAATTTGCAATATTTATTTATATTTTGGTTCATTTTCCTATATTTTAAAATAACCCTATTGAAAATTTAAAATTTGAAAATCAAAATAATATATAAATCTAAATATTTGAAAATTCAAAATTCAAAATTAAATTAACATATAGATATTAAACAATAATAAAGAAAATAAATATAAATAAAAGAAGAAATATAAAAATATAGAGAAAAAGGAAATATAAAAAAAAATATATATATAAATAAAAGAAACATAAAAAATATAGAAAAAAAAAGAAATATAA
>NW_024063798.1:0-1229 GCF_009727055.1 Benincasa hispida | reverse complement strand
TCTGGGTATACAAATATTTTGGGATCGTAAGAACAAAGACCTACCACTGTCTCAAGCATCGTACATTGACAATATGTTATTCAAGTACTCGATGCAGGACTCTGGGAGGGGTCTGCTGCCATTCAGGCATGGAGTCATTTTGTCTAAGGACATATGTCCTAAGACGCCTCAAGAGGTTGAGCAAATGAGACGGGTCCTATATGCATCTACCATTGGTAGTTTGATGTGCGCGATGCTCTATACTCGACCATACATTTGCTACGCTGTGGGCATAGTCAATAGGAATCAGTCTAACCCAGGCTAGAGTCACTGGATAGCAGTGAAGAATATCCTCAAGTATCTTCGAAGAACGAGGGACTACATGCTCGTGTATGGATCTAGGGATTTGATCCTTACTTTATACACAGATTCTGACTTTCAGACTGATAGGGACTCTCGCAAGTCCACTTTAGGGTCAGTCTTTATTCTTAATGGAGGAGCTATAGTATGGTGAAGCACTAAGCAGGGGTACATCGCCGACTCCATTATGGAGGCGGAGTACGTAGCGGCTTGCGAAGCTGCTAAGGAAGCTGTCTAGCTTAGGAAGTTCTTGACAGAACTGGAAGTTGTTTCAGATATGTCTAGGCCAATCACCCTCTATTGTGACAACAGTGGGGTTGTGGTGAACTTTAAGGAGCCTAGGAGTCAAAGGTGTGACAAACACATAGAGTGGAAGTATCACATGATCTTTGAGATAGTGCATCGAGGGGACGTGATTGTCACGAAGATCGCTTCGGAGCACAATGTTGCTGACCCGTTTATGAAAACTCTCACAGCTACAATGTTTGAGGGTCACCTTCAGAGCATGGGTCTACTGGACCGCCCGCGGTTGGACTAGGGCAAGTGGAAGATTTTCTTGTACTGGACTTTGATGCCCTAGTTTATTGTTTTGTACTTATTTTTGTACATCCCACTTCACTTTAGGATAAGTGGGAGATTTTTGGGGTTGATGCCCTAAAGTCTCGTGTCCTATAGTTTGTAAACAGTTTGTACAAACGCTTGTGATGTATAATATATGATATTTACTTCACTCCTTGATTTTGCTCATCTGAATGTTTTATTTGCTTTACCACAAACCAATAAACTAAAATCCTTGGTTGTCTTTATGTAACTTAAGCATGTATGTGGTGACATACAAATGGATCATGTCTTAAATGATAACCAAAATGGTCTGTAGTATATGGATATAG
>NW_024063797.1:13759-15907 GCF_009727055.1 Benincasa hispida | reverse complement strand
CTTTGTTCTCTAAAAAATATTATAGTCTCCACTTTTTATTGATATTTTATTGTGTACAAATAAGTAAAGGGAAACACATAGCCATTGGAATGTTGAGATAGAGGTTATGATAGGGTTCTAAAATATTAAATTTTCATAATATATTTTATCATTTTCCATAATCTTAATGTAATACATGGTTTTTTATACTATTGCCTTATAGATTCAACGATTCTCTTTGATGATCAAATCAAGTTTCATTTTGGTGATATTTAGATTATCAAAATGAAAATATGTTAGTAAGTAAGATGTTTCTTGTTTCGAGTCCCACATTCTTTTATTGTACTAAAAAAAACTTAGGTTAATTACCAATCTAGTTCTTACTTTAAAAGTTTTGTTTCATTTCCGTCCATATACTTTCAAATGTCAAATTTGGAATCTTTAGTTTTCTAAACTTTAGCAACAAAACAATGGTCTCATGACACTAAAAGAGTAAGAAAAGAAGATGTAGGGGAGAGAAGGGGGAAGGCACGAAAAGGAAAAAAGACTTGTCTATTAAAAAATAAAATATAATATTAGAAAAGTTTTCCAATTGAAGCTAAAAGTACGTGCCACACAGTTCACAATCAAGCACGTCATTTTTACATTCGCCAATACTCTGAATTGTTCAACAGTTAAAGTCAAATGACCACTTAGAAAACTTATAAAACCTAGAGGGACTGGAATGTCCCTTTAGAAACGTTCAATAATGATTGGAGCTTGCAAAAAACATGTTGAAAAAAAAAAATGGCCATTTTAACTTGAAAAGCTTTAGGAATGGTAAAAAAGATATAGAGAAATATGTTTTCATGGAAATTAAGTTAAACTATAATCATAAATGATATAAAAACTGAGAGATCTATTAAATAAATGACATTAGAGTTTTTTTCTCCTCCAAATATATATGATTTAATAAAGGTATTAATTTTAATTTATGCATCATTAAACTTATTTTTCTCAACGGGAAGTTTTAGTTTTTAAATTGGAAAATAGATTAATTTATGGAAAAATTTTACCAATTCATTTTTTTTACGTTGTGTCACCTTTTTGTTCTCGTAGCAATTTATTTCGAATTTCTTTCTCCACAATCCCCCCTTTTTGGTTACTGAAAAACTTTCATAACATATGTATACGCATATAGAATTTCTCTATAATGCATATACATTAAATTTACTATTACATTCGAGCAACAATGAAATTCGTCTTTTAATGCATCATATATTTTGGAAAATTGTATGAGGTAGCAAAATTAATTAGTGTATTTATAATTTTAGTAACAGTTTTTTTTGGTTTTCGAACATATAAAAAAATATGTGTTGAATGAGAAATTTTGGACCAATAAAAAATTGTCACATCATTCACTAAATTAATGAAGAAATTATAGATCATCAAATTTGGGACCAACAAGGAGGTGTCATGTGTCCCAAATTGAAGTTGAAGACAAATTTCGATGACGACACATGGTTTTATCATGACCGTTGAATCAGATAAGATTGATTTGACCCAATTTGATATTATTATTTGGGTTAAAAGTCCAATTTAGCCCATAAATAGTTTTAATTTGAACAAAATGTCAAATAAGACCGGAATTCAATTAGTCAGGACTATGGACCGACGAAGCCCAAGCCCATGAAGTCCAGTAGAGAACTCTATAAATAGAGGAGTTCTTCTCATTTGTGGGGGTCAACAATTTTATACTCCAGAGAGTTTATAGAGAATTCTTTACAATCAAAAGACTCATTGACTCTTGAAGCTGAACACACCTGAAGACTGAAGTCCTTCGAAGATACAAGCATCCTGAGGATTGAAGACCTTTGAAGATGCAAGCATTCTGAAGATTGAAGTCCTTTGAAGATACAAACACTCTAAAGACTGAAGTCCTTTGAAGACATAAGCAATTCTACATTTAGAGAGTCCAAAGAGAATTAATCAACACGTAGAAGACTCCCAGGACTCCTAAAGCTGCACTCTTAGAAGATAGAAGACTCTTAAAGACTGAAGTCCGTTGGAGATACAAGTATTCTTCCAAGACTTCAACTTCACAATCATCACGCGATTCGCTTCCTCAAATCAAGCGTATGCATTCAACTGAGAGATAATCAAAGGATCAAGTACTAGAGATCGAACCAC
>NW_024063797.1:7859-12767 GCF_009727055.1 Benincasa hispida | reverse complement strand
GATTACATAAATACATGCATACGGCCATGACATTACATATACAGAAAAATATTCACAGATGGCCTAAACATTCCTAAAGAAGCCCTAGTCCCTCTCAAAACATGTGTACATAAATAGATCATCAACCTAAGTCTTCTTAATAAGCCGAGTCTTTTAGTGTTAAGCAGCAGCAGGATCAACCCCTTAGGAAACTGACCGCTACCTGAAAAGGAAAACACAGAAATTCTGTGAGTTAAAAGCCTAGTGAGCGATTATAGAATCGTATAACATTAAGCATGACATCACTATAAACATCTAAATATACTAATGAGTAACTCAGGCAATTGTCTATAATAGTGAGTTTGATGGTTGGCTATTTGCGCGATGTCCAGTTCTGCAATCTACGCTGTGTCCTTACCTACAAAGTCTATAAAAATAGGATGAGTATATAATATACCCAGTAAGTAGTTCTAACATAGTGTAGTGACCAAATGCACAATCACATGCAACATATTCTGAAAACATATGGATGGGACCTAAAACATATTAACATGTGGTGGTCGGTTATGCTTCTAACGTAAATTTCTCCGCCCTGATACGAAGATGAGGACTTAGGCGAAAACTAGCCCATCTGATGATTAGCGGGTTATGCAATCAGTAGGGCCAGAGTCGCATCCAACATCAACCATTAACATAAATGTAAGATTGGACTAGAGAGGTGCAACCATATATACCCTGTTAGTCCTTAACATAATCTTGACATAGAATTGGGTCTAGAGGGGTGCAACCATACATACTCTACTAGCCCTAGAATAATCTTGACATAAAATTGGGTCTAGAGGGGTGCAACCGTACATGCCTTGCTAGTCCTAGAAGCATAACCTTTATCTAATTAAAATTTAATCTTATGAACAAACATAATTCATGAGGTACACTACCATGAAACACTAGAAGACTACCATAATCTTATGAACAAACATAATTCATGGGGTACACTACCATAATCTTGTCGATAAACATATTTTAAACATGTAATGCAACATAACAATAACATAATTATGCAACATATTAAAGGTACACTACCATGAAACACTGGTCAGATAACTACTTACCTTGATTGCGATCCTAATTATTCCTTATTATTCCTTATGGTTTGATCACTAAAGCTTTCCCTTTTAAACTATAAGGAAATTTGGGCAGCACCTCACCCGAGCTTTATCTCTTCTAACCTCACATAACTTCCTCAGAACTTACTCTTTCATACGATTATTTGTAACTGAGATTTGTTTCATAATGGGTTAAATCTTCAGGCAAAGGGTCCTATTTATAGTGGTTTTCAGCTCTTCTCAGTGTGACAACTCATCCTACAAATGTCTTCTATAAACTTACTTAGGTTTAAGAATTTCTCTTAATAAGACACATAATTTTGGCTAAAGTTTGCCCTTACGTCTTCAACCTTTGTTTGTATTCAATTTTAGGGTTTTCCATGTATAATCTATAAGATCGTGGCCAAATTCAACGCATAATCCATGCTTCTATCCAAATTTCGCTCTCTTTGTTCTCAGAATCTCGCTCTCTCCAGCTTTCTCGCTGGTTTGGCTCTCGTGACTCTCGCTCTCGCTTACGCTGCTCTCACTCTCGCTCTCACTGCTCTCACTCTTGCTCTCGCTCTCTCCCACTGTCTCGTTGAGAATCTCGCTCTCTCCACTCTCGGTTATTTTCATGCGTGGGTTGCCTTCACTGTTTGTGGATTCCACTTCCCCTTTTTAACTCTTTCAAATTTTAAGAGTATATGGGCAATTAATTCACCTCCAATTCTTCCAATGAGCAGCACCCAAACAAAAAGTTATCTATTGCCCTTTGTCTCCTAAATTAGCTAGCGTCCAACTTCTAATTAATTCTCCCTGATTCTGCCCCCTTATTCATTATTTTTGGATAATTAATAAGTTTCTTATTTTTTTCCAATTCTAAATTTTCACCCGACTTCCCTATTAAGTTTATATATTTTAATTCTTAATTATATATTTTATTTTCTTTTTTCTGCTTTCTAAATTAGGTTAGGTATTACATTTACCCCCCTTAAATAAAATTTGTCCTAACTTAACATTTGACATTTTAATTTTCCTGTAGTGTATGCATACAAATTTGGGTTGTTTACAAAACCATTACTTAGACATCATTAAACATTATTATTCCCTAGTTTGAGAACGAGCCTAAACGCTCTAGCTCCAACATTTATTACCGGGCCAAGAGACCCATACTTTGGCCTCTCATTCATAACTGCCTACGTGCAACGTGGCCATACTAAGTACCATTATATCTTTGGTACTTTAGCTCAGATACCTTCTCAAACTATCCTTCAGTATCGAGCTACTAAGATACCTTCTCAAATGTCCTTCGGTATCAGTTGGTCAGGTTCCTTCTTAAATGTCTTCAGTACGCGGGATATTTTGTAACATCAAATTAAGTTTCCATTGCCTATCATCTTTACACAAGAACTTCATTATCTCAATAGCCTTCTTCTAGGAAGCATAATTACAAATTAGAAACTTAACTTTGTTAATGATTACATGACATACCTTGGCCTGTGTACACATATATAAGCCGGGAAACATGCGTCAAGTTATTCTCCAACTATTTGTTGCTTGAGGGAGTATAAATTCATCATTAATGTCACTGTAACTTACTTGATCTTATATGCATAAGTACTCGAGACATTAATTCACTTAGTCACTCACCGCTACTCAAGCTCTTAATGGTTTATATGCCTCTCCTAGCTCTTCTTGGCATGAAAGGACATAATTTCCGGCTAAACTACTTAGATTTCTTAGTAAAATACCTCAAATAATTCATTTATTAAAGGAACTTTCATCAACCAAGACAGCTTTACTGGCAAGATCCCCATAACGAGATTGTAAAACCCAAACCCTAATTACTTTAAGTAATGTGATGTCTTCTAATGAGCTAAATGATGCCATGTCTTAGGAAGGATTGAAGATGGAAGCAAGAAGAAATAAGCTCTTGGGTAGCTAAGTGTAAAAGTAGGAGAAAACTCGATTAGGCTACGGAAGGTCATGCTTGATGATGGAATGCATAGTAAACATATGGATAAGACCATACCATCTAATGAGGTGTAGTGCTGAAGTAATATTATGAGTGAAGTTAGCAAAAGAAAGTTTGCTAAATCTTAGCCCTTCATCACCAATAGTGGGCAAGGTGGCACAAGGAATGTTCATGCTGGATTTTGGGCGGTGATATAAGCAAGCAGGCCAAATTCATTAGGTCGGTTTGGACAAACTACATAGGCTATTTGTGTAATTCCAATGACATTCGAAAGCTTTGTGTGTCTATTTTTTGTGATTGTGCTGCTAGAGGGAAAACTCACTGAAATAAGGCCGGAGGGGCAAAATGAAGACGAACAGTTTGTTTCTCGGGTGAATCTAGGCCATCAGTGAAAAATTGAAGCTTCAGGACGAATTACAAAGCATTTTGAGCTAAAACTATTAGGTAATATTGCTAACTCAATTATAAACAACTTTGTAGAATGAAACTTTTGAGGATGAGGCCTGGAAATCGAGTTATATATTTTTGAAATTTGAACTAGAAATTGTTGAACAAGCAGGCAACTGCTTGAATTGGGGCCAATGATGAATGTTTGAATCTCCAGATCAAACGACGGAGAATTGTGAGCTGAAATTTTAAGGTAATATTGCTAGCTCAATTCCAAACAAGTTTGTAGATGAAGTTTCTTGAAAAGAGTTCTGGATTTCGAGTTATGAATTTTTGAGTTTGAAATAGAGAATCTGTGCATAAGCAGAGAGCTGCTTAGGAAGAACAAGCAACCAGCTCACCGTAGAGAGCGAGAGCGAGATAAGAAGCATAAGGACCTCGCTTCAGATGATAATCTCATTAATTTTTGTGCTAATTCTCGCTCAAGAAGGAAATCTCGATGGAAACTTGGGTTGAATCTCATTGGTGAGGAAGAAAAGCTTGTTAGAAGAGGTAAGTCTCGCTAGGTCGAAGTTTGCTAGGAAAAAGCTTGATCTCGCTCATGAGGAGGATCTAGCTATTAAAGTTGCCTTTGATGATGAAAGTTCTATTTGAGGTATTTTGCTAGGAATTCTAAGTAGTTTAACCGGAAATTATGTTCTTTCAGGCCAAGAAGAGCTACGAGAGGCGTATAACCCGTTAAGAGGCCAACGAACTGTGAGTGACTATGTGATGAATTGATGTTTTAACGATTTAGAAACCATGATTTCCTTGAAGTTATTTCTCATGCAAATTGTCAGAAACTATGATTTCTTTAAAGATATTCCTCATGCTAAGTGTTTAAATGAAGTGCCAAGCAATGTATTTGTGAAACTGTTTCTCATGCTAAGTAAAGCATGTTTTCAATGGAATTGATATGATTTAAATATGTTTTCTTGTTCAAATACTTTCAGCATGTTTAAGTAACTCCATTTTGATGATGAACTAGTATGATGAATGAACAGGTATGATGATTTGAGCACTAAGCCTTAGTGTTCAACTAAATGTTTATGACTAGTTTTTACTTAAAATACGATACCGAAGGACATTTGAGAAGGTATCTGACCAACTTGTACCGAAGGACATTCGAGAAGGTACCGAACCAACTTGATACCGAAGGACATTTGAGAAGGTATCTTAGTAGCTCAATACTGAAGGGCGTTTGAGAAGGTATCTGAGCAGAAGTACCTAAGGATACTGAAGAATAATGAGAATGTATCCTAGTCAAGTACCTAAGGATACTGAAGGACAATGAGAAGGTATCCTAGTCAGGTACATAAGGTACGATGGTACTCAGTTATAACCACGTGCACATAGGTAATACAACGTGAGAGACTGAGGGAAAAAAGGGTTTCCCGACTAAGATGTTGGCATGAGGGTTAGAACTAGTGTTTCACTCTC
>NW_024063797.1:0-7438 GCF_009727055.1 Benincasa hispida | reverse complement strand
TGTAGGTAGGTCTGAATGAGAGGCCGAGGTATGGGTCTCTTGGACGATAATAGACGTTGGGAGCTAGTGCAGTGTATGCTCGTTCTCAACTAGGGAATAATGATGATTAGTGATGTTTAAGAGTTGTTATCAACATTTATGTTTTAAGGATGTTGCTTAAGATGCCATCGGTATATTTAAAGAGATCGACATAGGAATCTCTTCTAGCCATAGTTTAATGTGAACAGGTCGAAGTAGAGGTCTCATCTGGCTATGACTCGACGTTGGGAATTAGAGTAGTGAATGTTCATTCTCAACTAAGATTCAGGTTTCAGATACAATGGTTTAAAAGGTTTTATGTACACGTTTGCTTGGTATATTTTAAGTTCCAGTATTATCTTTTCAAGCTTTCAGTTTAAGCATAAGATTTACGTTTTATTAAGTCACTCACTAGGCTTCTAGCTCACGTTTTCAAATGTTTTCCTTTTCAGGTAGCGGTTAGTTCCTAGAAGACTTTCCTACTACTGCTCTGCCACTTAAAGAAACAGGTTAAAGAAAGCGTAATTGAAGATCAGTATTAGTTAGTACACATGTGTCTGTCTAGTGACTAGTATTCTAGATGCGGCTCACTAAGTTGTAATACTCATGCATGAACTATGTTTCAAAACCCTGTAATGTAAATGTGTTAAGTTCTGAGTTAATTTGTTTGTATATCGATGATATATATGTATTCAGGGTTTGAGCAAAATTTAACAGGTTAGATAGACAGTAAATGGCAGCAAAAGGGTTGGTAACTACTGCAGTCACCATTCCATCCAGGTTAAAAGTGTAATCTGGAGTGGGGTGTGACGAGTCGGTATCAGAGAAAAAGATTTTGGGAAGAAAGGGGAAAAGTTTATAAATATAAGTCTGAGTCCTGAGTCCTTAACATGTGTACTATCTAAGTAAGAGGAAGATGTCAAGTAAAAGTGGCAAGCAGAGCAGACAGATAAACAATGGGAACTCTGACCCTACCTTTAGAGGTTCCGACATTCGAGGGAATCCAGATGATAGTGAACAAAAAGTTAAACACCTAATAAACTAGGAAACGACTTCAGACGGGGAGTCGAGGATTCTGCAAACATGAACAGATCCTTAGTTAGAGGATAGAATATTTAATAGGATCGTTAAGAGGTTGGCGAAAAGTGTCGAATCCATTCTGGCGGATTCGGAAAGGAAGTACGGTATTGAGAATGACCTAATAGGTATTGATAAAGGACAGAAAGCTACAAGTTAGATAGGGTAGGAAGGAAGAAGGCCATGACTTGTAATTAGTATGGATGATAGATCAAGGTTTTGGCATCCTTCCGGGCTGGTAGCTGGTAGGGTAAGAAAACCCTATGCACGAATTGTTGTAATCCATCATCGAGGACATTTATAAAGGAAAAAAAGATGTTTCCAGTATAGACAGGCAGGACATTTCAAGAAGGAATGGCCAGCTAGGTCGAGGAGTTCAGATAGAACACAGAATGACTTTACAGACGATAGATAAGGACTACTGGCTAAGTAGTCGAGGAAGGGATTCAAGAGAAGGAAAAACAAGAAAGGAAGCAGGACAACCTCAGCGGCAAGCGGGTTTTACGAAATGTTCCACTAGAGGCAGAGGAGTCACCTAATGTTGGAATGCTAAAGTAACTTTATGTACAGTATATTTATGAACTATTTCTTATGGTACTATACCTTTATTTATCTAGCATGTTGCATTACTTGTTAGGAAAAATTGTGGAGAGCATGTCCTAAATAGTTATTATTATGTTGTGAGAGGTTGTAATAGTATAAGAGTTTTACACCTCTGGAGTAGTTGTTGATAAAGGATAGTTATTAAGGATTCCATTAGATTTCCTAGATTGATGTCACTCTAGAGCATGGATTTTCCGAATAAATGTTACAACCGTATGAATTGTTTTAAGGATGGATAATGTTTGAGAGATTTGGTAGGAAAGAGATAGTATTTGTAGGAAGTAAAAGAATACTTTCAGAAAGCCTAATATCAACAATGAAGACAGGAAGCTGCTAAGTAAAAGATGGGAAGCCTATTTAGCCCATGTGATGGTTTCATAAGACGAGAAGATGAAACCTGAGGATGTACTAGTTGTACAAGAATTCCTGGATGTTTTCCCTGAAAAGTTTTCAGATTTACAATCTGACAAGGAAGTTGAGTTTACTATCGATTTAATTCCAGATACAACACCTATTTTTCAGGTACCATAAAGGGTGGTTACAGAAGAACTTAAGGGGTTGAAAATTTAGTTACAGGAATTAATAAACAAGGGTTACAACAGATCCAGTGTGTCAACTTGATGACATATTGTTGTATTCAAGCAGTGAGAAAGATCACGGGAACAATTTGAGGATAGTTTTGCAGACACTGTGAGAGAAGCAGTTGTATGCCATGTTCAGTAAATGTGATTACTGGTTAGACCAAGTTGTATTTCTCGGTCATATGATTCCAAGAGCATGAGTGACTGACTGTAGATGCTTTAAATATTTTAGGTAACTTGTTAAAGCTTATAAAAAGCAATGCATGCTTATTGAAAGCTATTTATGACGACTATTCTCAAATAGTTACCAAGCAATGCATCTCACATTAATGTTATATTTATGCTATACTTTACAATGACCATGAGGATGCGTTAGAAAGAAGTATGTTTGGGTAACTAAGTTATTAAGAGATAAGAATATGTGAGCAATAGTACCTAAGGCATGACGGTTCTTGAACTTGAACTAAGTTCTTAATGATTTATACGCCTCTCTTAGCTCTTTTTGGCCTGAAAGGACATAATTTCGGGTTAAACTACTTAGAATTCTTAGTAAAATACTTCAAATAATTCATTTATTAAAGGAACTTTCATCAACCAAAACAGCTTTACTGGTGATATCCCCATGAGCGAGATCCTCATGAGCGAGATCCTTCTAATGGGCGAGATCAGCGAGATCCTCTAGAGTGAGATCAAGCTTTTCCTGGCAATCTTTCATCCTAGAGATACTCACCTTACCAGCGATACTCAACCCAATTCCGAGAGAGATTTCCTTCTAGACCGAGATCCTTATCACAAAATCAGCGAGATTTCCTTTATAAGCGAGATCTTCATCCGCATATCTCGCTATAACTCCCACGGTGAACTGTTTGTTTGTTCTTCCCAAGTAGCTGTCTGCTTATGCACGGATTCCCTATTATAACTTCAAAAATTTATAACTCAAAATCCAGAGCTCTTTTTAAGAAACTTCCTTCTACAAACATGTTTAGAATTGAGTTTACTTTCTTACCTTAAAATTTCAGCCAAGAATGCCTTATAGTTTGGCCTAGAACTTCTAATATTCACCTCGAGCTCTGATTAACTCGAGATTCTGCCTCCTCTATACTTTCTTCACTTCTTGTTCTTCTCCTTCTGCAATCTTTCTCTAGAAAGACAACCACGCAAACTAGATTCTCTCAATTTTCGAATGGCACCAATTTCACTAAATTTTCGAAACCATGCTTTTGAAGTTCTTTTTTCAAAAACTTCCAGCCGCCTCCCGGGTTCAAGGGTTAACCGCCACGTCACCCCTCATTTAATATGTTTTTCCTTCCCTTCCATCATAATTCCTATAAATAACATGAATTTCTACATAATAAATATATAATATAATATTTTTTTTGTTGAACATGCTTATCTAGGAAACCTAGAGTTCGAGGTTACAATCATCCCCCCTTAAAAGAAATTTTGTCCTCGAAATTTACCTGATATGTCATTTTGAAAAGTTGAGGATATATCTTCTTCATTTGCTCTTTAGGTGCCCAGGTAGTTTCCTCGATTCCATGATTACGCCATAGCACCTTCACCAAAGGAATCGTCTTATTTCTGAGTACCTGGTCTTTCCTGTCCAAAATCTCGATGGCCTCTTCCTCGTAAGATAAATCTTCTTTGAGCTGTATCGGTTGTGTTGCTAGTATATGCATAGGATAAGGCACGTATTTCCTTAGCATTGACACATGAAATACGTCGTGAATATGAGCTAGCATCATCAGCAACAACAACCTATAAGCTACTGAACCAACCCGTTCCACAATTTCATATGGTCCGATGTATCGTGGACTTAACTTCCCTTGTGAAACCCAGATTTCTATTTTACTTACTTAAGCAAGTGATAAAAGGAATTAACTAAGTCAAAGTTAAATCCTAAGTTAAGGGGAAGGAAATTTCTAAGTGTTAAGTAGATTTTCCTTGAATAATTTAAGTTGAGCTAGAAAGTTGAGTGAGATTAGAGAGAAAATTTGGAGAGAAAGATAGCTGGAGAGAGCGAGATTGGAGAGAAAGTTTAGAGAGAGAGTTGGAGAGAAAGCTGGAGAGAGCGTGAGTGGAGAGAAAAGTTGAAGAGAAAGATGGAAAGAGTGAAAGTGGAGAGAAACTGGGAGAGAGCAAGATTGGAGAAAAAATGGGAGAGAAAGTTGGAGAGAGCAACACTGCCAAGATTGAAGAGAAACTGGGAGAGAAGGTTGGAGAGAAACTTGAAGAGAGCGAGATTTTGAGCTAGATTGGAGAGAAAATGGGAAAGAGCAAGATTGGAGAGAGCAAGACCAACGAGAAAGTGGGAGAGAGCGACACTGCCGAGAGTGGAGAGAGCGAAACTGCCGAGAGCGGAAAGATCGAGAGTGCCTATGCGTTAGCCTTGCTTTGTCCGATTTCCGAATGTCCAATGCCACGCCTCGCCTATGCATTGAACGGCCGAGCAAGCTTCTGGGCTTGGACACGTTGGGGTGGATTATGCATTTAAAAACCCTAATTTGAATACAAAAAAAGCTTGAAGACTTTGAAAATGTCAATTAAAATTAGGTGTCCGATTAAGAGAAATTCTTAAACCCTAAGAAATTGTGTTGGATGCGTTGGGAAGAACTCCTTGAACCAAGGTGAAGTTAGCTTACATTGATAAAGGGAGGATTAAACATTTAGCCATGCAGTCAAGTATGCGTTGTCAATCCTATGAGCAATTTGAACGCCTATAAATAGGGAGTTGGGATTTCATTTTCAAATCACACAAAAATCATAAATTTCGTAGAGAAAGTAGAGGGTAGTGAGGGTTCAGAGGAATGTGTCAAATTTGGATGAGAATATCTTCCAATCCTACCATGGTTTGGAGTGATTCCAAAGCCATCTGAAAGCTCTTGAAGTCTAGTTTTCAAGTAGAGCTGCCGGGGAAAAAGCTCAAAGGAAGTGAGCTGGAGGTTGAGAAGAAGGAAGAAGGGTCAGACTTCGATCAGCTGGGCCAGTCTTGAATATTTTAAGATTCCGGCCAAACCACGAGGAATTCTGAGCTGAAAGTTTACGGTAAGATTTCAAAGACATTTTAGAATAGGTTTGTAGAAGGAAGTATTTCTAAATAAGTTTCGGAACTATGAGTAATCTAATTGTAATTGAATCTGGATTCTAGGGGTGAAAAAGGGACCCGAGGAGCTACTAGAGTGAAAAGTTCCTAAGAATCGAGGTGAATGGCTAAAATGTTTTTAACTAAAACGTTTTAAACTATTTTGATTACAAAGTTTTTAAAGAGCATGTTTGCGAAAATAATTCTCATGCCTACTAGTTTTATAAAGTGGTTTCCAAGCAAGTTTGAATTGTGATTTGAACGCATGCATATTGTTGAAAAACTATTTACATGTGTATATGTATTGATTTTATACCAGCATTGGTTACACTTTAAAGCCATGTGTATATGTGTTATACTCTATCATGCTTTAAAGAGAAAATTGTTTATAAATAGTTTTGGTAAATGCGATGCGAAGTACAGGAGAAGGCATCCACCCAACTAGATATTTAAGTACAAGGAGAATGGTATCTATTGGTACTGAAGTACGTTTGAGAAGGTACCAAGCCAACGGATACTGAAGTACGTTGGAGAAGGTATCCAATGCTCGATACTAAAGTACAAGGAGAAGGTATCTGAGCAGTAGTACCTAATGTGGCCCAGTGAAACTAAGTCGGAGATTGAACAAAAAGGTGCTCTCTGGACTAGCAGTTGGTGTTGGGATTATTTTATCTGTTATACAGTACTTTGATTTGAGAAATGATTTTACTATTTTATGTTTAAAACAGTTTTATATACATTACGCTTGGAAATTGTTTATGCTGCATTAAATTATATTTGAAATAAAACTATCTTCTGAAATTATGCATGAGAATTTACTATGTTTTCTCGGTCACTTACTGGGCGTAAGCTCACCTCGTTTTCAAATGTTTTGTTTCCCACCCACCCCCACAGGTAGCAGTCAAATCCTCTGAAGATAGTTCTGTGTCTGCTCTGCCACTAAAGGACTAAAATACTTGTAACCGTTTGCTAGGTGGTTACGTTAATATTGTACACATGTTGCTATTGTTCATATAGGACTAGGGTTTGTGGGTTTTGGGACTTGTAAATCTAGTGTTGTAATGTCTCTAAACATATCATGTTTCTAAGTTAATAAAATTGTGGACCTAAAGATGTCCCTTTGCATATGAATTATAATTGGTATCAGAGTTATTTCGCAAGAGTTATTAGGCATTAAGTGTCAGCCCAAGGGTTGATAACTACTGTAGTCACGCCTTGGTCTGGGCGGGATGTGACATCCCTTTCCTCCTAAACCGAAGAATTCCTTTTCATGGAGACAGCTGAAGAAATACCCATTCTTCGACTTCAAATTCTAGTTCTCTTCTTCGCTTATCAATGTAGCTCTTCTGTCTATTGCGAGCCGCCTTAAGATCATCCCTGATAAGTTTCACATTCTCTCTTGTTTGTTGAACTAATTCTGGACCCAATAATTATTGTTCTCCAACTTTGTTCCAGCATACTAGGGTCCTGCAAGGTCAGTCGTACAATGCTTCATAGGGAGCCATTCCGATACTAGAATGGTAGCTATTGTTGTAGGCAAATTCGATCAACGGTAAGTGTGTATCCCAACTTTCTTTGAATTGTAATACACAAGCTCTTAACATATCTTCCAGTAGATGATAATCCGTACTGAAATGCAATTTAGTGCCCATAGCCTTCTTTAAAACAGGCCAAAATTTTGAGGTGATCTCAGTCCCGATCCGACACTATCGACACTAGGGCTCCATATTGACTGATTATCCTATCTACATAAATCTTAGCTAGACTGTCTAGTGTAAAAGTAACTTTTACTGGTATAAACTTGGCCGTCTTGGTTAGTCTATCGACTATTACCCAAATGCTGTCAAATCTTGAGGGTGTTTTAGGCAATCCAAATAGAAAGTCCATTGTCACATGCTCCTACTTCCACTCAGGCACTGGAAGTGGATTGAGTAATCCTGCTGGTCTTTGTCTCTCATGTTTTACTTGTTGACAGATTATACATCGGTCCACATATTCTGCTATGTCTCTCTTCATCCCAGGCCACCAGTAAGATTTCTTCAAAGTTCTATACATCTTGGTGCTTCCTGGATGCATA
>NW_024063796.1:0-11544 GCF_009727055.1 Benincasa hispida | reverse complement strand
AATACAATACAGGATATGAAAGTAAGCTAGAAAGGGGTTGGATTGGGCATGCGGCCATGGGCAACAGGCCCTGGACAAGCATGACCGTTACACTATACGTGCAACTAAATCAATCAATATTGCATAGGCTATGACCATTTTGCAAACAAGAACTTTGATAAATTAATTTGTCAGATCAATACATTGAAACTCTATTAAAATTAACATAAATCCACCCAAAGTGTTCACAACAATCAAGTAAATTTAACTAGTAATCCTTCAAGAATTAAGACATAAAAACAAGCCCAAGAGAATTTACCTAGTGATAGCTCTCAAAAAGAGTTATTATTCCTAGCTTAATTCGGGCTTGTTATCAAGTTTTACGTGTTTACTTCCCTATTTTGTAGGTACCGAGTAACTAAGAGGTAGGATTGGTGATTTAAAGTTGATCGGGATTAATTTGAAGCAATCTGGACTTGATTTGAGCATCCGGGCTTCAAAGGAATCAAAAAGGACCAAAAGGCCCCTGTTGGATCATCACAATGCTCTTGAATTGCCTAAATTAATGCTTGTGCAACACTTGAAGGCAGCAACTCAAAGTGTAGGGGAGCATTGCAACGCTACCCACAGTGTCGAAATGCTCCGAATGATTAACATTGCCACCATCACAACGCTCAACCTTGACATTGGAGGACAGAAGCCTCAGCGTTGCAGTGCTCCTTTAGAGTGTTGCAACTCTATGAACTTTGACAGACGAACACGGCTAGCATGCGTGGAAGTAAGCGTTACGACGCTGCCTCAAATTCTATAAATAATCTCTTTGGCCATAGGTCAAATCATGCCGAATTTAAGAGGCCAAATTGACGGAGGCCAAAGTAAAACTTGACCCTTTGTCCATTCCCTTCAATTTTTGGTATCTTTAGATTAGTTTTTCTTTTTATTTTGGGTTGTAACCAATGGAACGGATGTGTATCTCAGTTTTGTCTATGAATTGAGAGGCAAATTCTATCTAGTTTCTTTAAGCAAGAGCCCTATGTTTAATTTCTTGAGGGTTTTCTAATTAATTTAACTACAATCTTGTGAATTCTTTGGTTTGATTTGTTTTAATCTTAACTGAGTTTCGATAAATTCTTCTGACAAATTAATTTGTTGAAACTCTTGTTTGAAAAATATTTCTAGCCTATGCATCGTTGATTAATTAAGGTAAATGGCATGCCTTGTCATAGGCAAGCTTGAAGAGCCTTGTCCCAATGAGAGTTTTGAAAGCAGTTCTGTAAGCCCAAAGAGCATCGTTAAGGCTCGTGCTCTAATCTTTCCTTCTTGGATTGACAATTTTCTCCAATATACTCTTAAACTCTCCATTAGAAATTTCTTCTTGGCCAATCGTTTGAGGATGGTACGGAGTGGCAACTCGATAGTGAACTCCATACTTCCTTATGAGTGCCTCGATTGTCCTAAAAATCCTGAAACAATGACAGCATTATTACTCCTAGTAGGGATAGCCTCAACCTACTTCGACACATAATCCACTGCTAAAAGAATATACAGATAACCATATGAAGAAGGAAAGGGTTCCATGAAATCCATGCCTCCAAACATAAAAAATCTCACATACTAGGATAGAATTAAGTGGCATCTCATTTCTCCTAGACAAAGAACCTGGCCTCTGACATTTCTCACATGATTTACAAAATGCAAAACAGTTAGTAAATAGAGAATTTCAGATCAATCCACTATCCAAAACTTTACTGGCAGTTCTTTTAAGGCTAAAACGGCCACCACAGGCCATCTGATGACAAAATGAAAGTATGGACTCAAACTCCTCATCCGGGACACACCTCCTAACGATTAGGTCATAACAAATCTTCCAAATGTATGGCGGATTCCAAACAAAATATTTTGAATCACTCCTCAGTTTGGCCCTCCTAGAACTAGGCATATCATAGGGGAACTTACCAGTTAACTAGGAGATTTACCATGTCAGCATACCACGACATAAGCGTGGTAATCTGGAATAGGAAATCCTCTCACAAGGGCATAAGGTCCTCCTCTTGTACGATTCTGCTTATGTGGTCAGTTAGCATATTTTTTGCTCCCTTCCTATCCTTGATAGTCACGTTGAACTCCTAAAGAAGAAGCACCCATTACACAAGACGGGGCTTAGACTCCTTCTTGGACATGAGGTACCTAAAAGAAAAATGATCAGTAAAAATGGTAACAAAAAAGCCAAGAATGTAATAACGGAATTTATCCAAAGCAAAAACAATAGCCATAAATTCTTTCTATGTCGTAGTGTAGTTTATCTAGGTAGGATTCACGGGCTTTGATGCGTAGTATAACGTGACTTTTCTTGTCGACCCACTGTCCTAGGACCACTCCCACTGCTAGATTACTACCATCAAACATGATCTTGAATGACATGTCTCATCGTGGAGGTTTCAAAATCGGGGTGGTGGTCAACTTTTCCTTCAAAATGTCAAAGGCCTCCTGACACTTCTCGTCAAAATTAAAAGGAACATCCTTCTGCAACAACGTTGATAAAGGTACTGCGAACTTCAAAAAATGCTTGATAAAACGCCTGTAAAAACCTGCACTACCAAGAAAAGAACGAATCTCCCTAACACATGTAGGATAGGGGAGGTTAGCAATAACATCTATCTTAGCCCTATCTACCTTAATCCCTCTTTCAGAAACTAAATGTCCAAAACAATGCCATGAGAGGCCATAAAGTGACACTTTTCATAATTCAACACAAGATTAGTCTCAGTGCAACGTTTCAATAATAGACCAAGGTTATGCAAATAATCATCGAAATACTCTCCATAAATTGTAAAATCATCCATGAACACCTCTATGCACTTTTCTATGAAATAAAAAAAAATACTCATCATACACCTTTGGAATGTACCTAGGGCATTGCAAAGCCCGAATGGCATCCTCCTAAAGGCGTAAGTCCTATAAGTGCAAGAGAAGGTGGTGTTTCCTGGTCTTCTTGGGCGATTAGGATTTGGTAGAACCCATAGAACCCATCAATAAAATAAAAGAATGGTTTTTCTGCGAGTCGTTCCACCATCTAATCAAGAAGAGGGATAAAAAAGTTGTCCTTTTTAGTTACCTTGTTGAGCTTTCGAAAATCGATGCACATCCTCCAATTATTTTATACGAGCATCGACACCATCTCACCCTTGTCGTTCTCCACGATTGTCATGCCAGTCTTTTTTGAAAATACATTAATAGAACTTACCAACTTACTGTCAAGAATTGGGTAGATAATACCGACTTCATTGAGCTTGATAATTTCCTTCAGAATGACATCTTTCATTGTGGGGTTGAGCCTTCTGGGGGTTGAACTATAGGCTTGGCTTTTTCCTCTAAAGTTATTCTATGCATGCCAAGGAAAGGGCTCACTCCCTTGAGATCATCTAGAGTCCACCCAATGCCCTCCTTATAGGTTTTCAGAATCTCAATTAAGGATTCCTCTTGGGCAGGTGTCAACTCCCTGGAAATAATAACTGGAAGGGTGTTCCCTTCGCCCAGGTACACATATTTCAGATGATTAGAGAGATCTTTCAACTCAGTCCCTTGTACCGACAAATAAAAAATATTGAAATTAGAAGAAGGTTCCTCAAGGTTGCTAATATCAATAGTAGAAAGAGATAAATCATGCGAGTCATGCGAATCTAAATCAATACATGGAGCAATCAACATCTCAGATTCATCATCATCATGCAACACAATATCATCTAATAAGTCATGTGCCTCAATCATACACAGTGACGTATATTCCTCAGGAAATTTCATGGCGTTATATATGTTAAATGAAACTACTTCCCCATCAAATTCTACAGAAAGACGGCCCTTCTCAAATCTTTTTTTTTTTTTTTTTTTTTTTTTTTTTTTTGCAGTTTTCATAAAGGGCCTTCCTAACAAAATTGTAGAAGAAGAAGGAGTAGAAATTTTATTCATTTTTAAAATGTAGAAATCAACTGGGAAAATAAAATCCTTAACTTGTAATAACACATTCTCAACTATCCCTAGGGTTTGGATATAAGATCTATCAGCTAATAGGATGCACACAACAATTTTTTGCAAGTCATTCAAATTGAGATCTTCATACACATGGTATGGCATGACATTAATAGAGGCTCCTAAATCTAGCATGGCATGACAAATAACTTTATTACCAATAATGCAGGGTAAAGTGAACATACCTGGGTCTCGGCAATTTTCAGGCATATTATGTTTAAGTAGAGCTGGTACAATCTTACTTACCATAACATGTTCCCTATCTTTACCTATCCTCTACTTGGTGCATAGTTCCTTGAGGAACTTCGCATACCTAGGAATATGCTCGATCGCATTCAAGAGAGGAATGTTTATCTGAATCTTTTTAAACATCTCGATCAGCTTCTCGTCCCTATGTTTTTGCTTTGGTCTCATCAACCTACTAGGAAACAGGGCTTTAGGAGTATAAGGTTCAACAGAAGGTGAAGGAAGAGTACTTACCGTAGGGGTAGACAGGCGTGCCTCTGATTTACCCTCGTTTTTCTCAGCTTCTTCGTTGAACTTACTAGGCAGAGTTGGGTTGTCTAAAGAGATAGTAGGCGATGGAAGCTCCTTACCACTTCTAACTGTGATAGCACTCATGTTAGAATGGTCTGGCTGGGTAGGTAACTTCCCTGAACTTTTATTCTCTATTCGACTCACTACAGTAGCTAATTGTGTAATCTAAGTACCAAGATATGCCATACTCGCCTGGTTTCATGCTAATATGCCTTGGTGTCCTATGATAATTGGAGAGAGTCCTTTTGCCGCTGTTGAATTTTCTGTTATAATTTTAAGGAGTTTCCAGCCAAAGATTTTACAATGTCTTTTAAAGACATACCTGAGGAAGATGACGACGGTTGATTGGAATGATTGGAACTGTCATGCCTTTTTCCTTGGCTTCGACCTCCCATTTGAGGTTAGGGTGATCATGCCAGCCTGGATTGTATACTGGGGCATGTGGGTCGTATTTCCTTTAGTAACCCCCAACTGCAATGACTTGGGCTTGAGGACATGCTTCTGAGGTGTGTCCCACTACTCCACAGGTCCCACAAGCTTTTACCTAGGCGACTCTTCCTTGGGCCATCTGTTTCACAAGAGTAGTTAAGTTAGAAATTTTAGTTTTTAATTCTTTAACCTCAGAATTAACAATTAAGTAAGATTCAGTGGCACTCCGAAATTTTGGTTGTTTTTAGCCATGAGTGAAATTAATTCCTGGGCTTCTCTGGGCGTCTTGTCAGTAATAGCACCTCCAACTACAGAGTCAATGGAGTTCTTGTCACTAGCAAGAAAACCACTATAGAAATATTGAATTAGTAATTGGTCAGAAATCTAATGATGGGGTAAGTTAGCATATAAGCGTTTGTATCGTTCCCAATATTCAGATAACGATTGACCAATAAATTGTTTTATTCCATTAATGTGGAAATTGTTTTTCAAGAAATTTCTTTCTAAGCTCATTCCAAGTAGTTATCGTCCTATAATGAAAAAAAGGTAGGAAATAGATTGATCACCCTTCGTCCTATAATGAAAAAAGGAAACACCCTAAGGTTCAGTTGTTCTTCTGTGACTCCATGAGGTCACATACTTACATAAACCATATGGAAGTCCTTGATGTGTTTGTGGTGGTTCTCCCTGCATTCCCTCTGAAGGTAGGCAATAGATTGATCAGCCTCGGCTTGAGTTTGAATTGCAAAGTGGTCAGTGGAAATACGATGCACAGGTGTTGCTGGTCCATGTCAGGCTCTACTAACTCCCTCCGAGTTTTCTCATGAACTTCTTCTCCCATTATTCTTGTTGTATTGTTAGCAATCTATTGAATTTCTTCTTCTAGTATTTTTCCTCTGCGCCTCCTTCGGATTCTTCTCTCCTCTCGGTCAATATCTGTAATAAAAACGAAGTCTGTACTCCTAGAGGAGCAAATCCTAAACTAAATGCAAGAAAAGTACACAAAATTATTATTATCTCTTTTTTTTAAAAATATAAATTGAATTAAAAAAAAGACTCCTAGACTAATTGCCAAGTCTCCCCAGTAATGGAGCCAAATTTGTTCTGACTCCGGGAATGCATCATCATATATGCTCCCGACTCGAGCAAAGAAAGATAATATTCATCGATCCAAGACTGTACGACAAACACACTAAAGTGGTAAGATCGGGGTCGAATACACAGAGAAACAATGATTACCAAGGATTATTTAAAGATTCCATGTGAGAATGGGGGTTTTATTGATTTTTTGTAAAATAAATTGACAATCGAATAAAAAAAATGGCAAAAAGTTAGCACATAAAAGGGATTGGATCAAAATGATGAAAAAGTCTTGGGATTTGTTTGTATGCTTTTTATTTTCTATCCTTAGGCACTAGTAAATTTTACTAATTTTGTGAACCCCTAAACCTATTAGAAACTCTAATAGCCTAATTAGGCAAATTCGATGTTGAACTAAATTAGCCCTAATTCAATTTACAACTCTTCATTCTTAGCATCATACAAGTTTAAATTGAAATGCATTAGAAAAAGATTCAATTGTTGAGACATGCTACAAGTCGGAAAAGCCATATCTTGAAACATGATTAATTGGGAAAGATTATACTAGGACATACATGAGTTTGGCTAAAAAAGTCCAGACCCTAAGCATTCAATCCTAATACATGCAACTAACTCAATCAATATTGCATAGGCTATGACAATTTTGCAAACAAGAACTTCGATGAATTAATTTGTCTGATCAATTCATTAAAACTCTATTAAAAGTAACACGAATCCACCTAAAGGGTTCACAACAATTAAGTATATTTAACTAGCAATCCTTCAAGAATTAAGACATACAAACAATCCTAAGAGAATTTACCTAGCTTCTAAAAAGCATATCGAAATTACAATGATTTGAATGAAGAACGAGGCTGACAATGGCAATCTTTGCACAGAAATTCGACTATAAGGGCTCCCAAATCGGACAAACTCTTCAATTTTTCTCAATTTCTCATTGTTCCAAGTGCTGGCCTTAAATGACTCTTTTATGGGCTTTTCCTAGCATCGTAACGCTAAGGAGAGTGTTGCAATGCTGCGGCGCGTTTATGATGAGCGTCAAGGAAGTGTCACAACATAGGCCCCTAACGCTTGGTTGTGCATGTGCGGAGTGGAATGTCCGTCAAACTATATAGCATTGCAATGCTAAGGTTGAGCGTTAAAACGCTGACATTCTTTAGAGTGATGCAACGCTAGGCAGAGCATTGCAGTGCTACCCTGCACCTGAGCCTTTTGCCTTCAAGCGTCGAGCGAGCGTTGGACTTATGCTTTGGAAGAGCGTTGCAACGCACAGCAGGGCAGAGAACTTCAATGAGTTTGTCTTCTTTCAACCTTTGCTCAAATTGTCTCCTATCTCAGCCAACATAACATCTTTTTGTCCCAAATGCTTCATTTGAATGCTTGTATCCTCGAGTTCTACAAAACAATCAATTTAGACATATTAAGTAGCTTAACAACCTCAAGTTAAGTAGAGGAAAATAGCACATTTCTTGTCCTATCATTCATCCAAATCAACTTTATATGGTTTAGATAGCAAATTCCAACTTATCAACTATGAAATATACATATGTATTCTACATTAACCAAGAAGAGTATACATGCTAAGTTGCACACAAGAATAGAATTCAAAATAATGAATTACAAAATGGTTAAAATGATTAAAAATAAGCTAAAGATAAATGAATAGTGTTCAACGATGTCTTCCCAAGTTTTTTTTATGTCAATTTCTAGAGCTAGGGACTATTCTCCCACTTACACAGTAGATAAAACAACAATTTGGACAAATAAGTAAATCAAGGATCATGTTAGCATGTAAGAAAATAAACCCCAATAGGTAGAATTCTATTTACCTAAGTGTTTTAAAAGTGCTTCTCAAACAATCAAGAAATCATTTTTATTACTCTTATATTTTAAAAATTTTCGGCAGCATAACAACACTACCACAACAAAACCAAAAAGTTATCCTTAACATGTTCAAAGAAACACACTCTTGATAATATTCCACAACCACTTCTTCTCAACAGAACTACCAAAATTCTCAAAAAACGAATATTTAACACTTCATAAAACAAATCCAACAAAACTTGTTAAAAACTAACCAACTGTATTCAATGACAACTCAAGTAAACCAAACAAAAACCTATTATAAGTTCTTAACTCAAACATCTAATTAAGAACTAACTTAAATTTAAAACACTTTCAAATTCCAAATATTTGAAATAAGCAAAATTCACCCTAGGCATCCAAAGAACATGACAACATTTTAAAGTTAGCAGAACAACAATACCTTAAAACATAGTTCTAGAAATAGGAATTTGATGGCATCTAAAAAGTACAAAGAAAATTCTATCATTATGAAACCAAGATTTCTCGACAAAGAAAGCTAGCAAGACATCAAGTGCGAAGAATAATCAATTTATATATTTAACTTGCATATCTAGGAATGAGAAATAGAATGAGATCTTATATGTGATACAGATGTGTCAACAAACACATACAAACATGCACCATGATGATAGAAAGAGAAATTTGCTTAGAAAATTTTGATGGTAAATTGATCAGTTCATGATTACCCGGCTTCCTGAAACAACATCCACTTATTCACCTCTAGATTGCTGAACTTGTTGCAACATTGTTAGCTCTAAAAAAAAGTTTATGGCCTTAACTTTCCTATATTTGGGTATTTTTTGTGCTTTATTTGTCTTGTTTTGTAGAAGAATTGACCCAATGGAGCAATACATTGCAAGGATGAAGAATCAAGCAAAAAGGAAGGAAAAACCAGGAGTCAAATGCACCAAATCGAGTTGAGATGCAAAAGGACAATTCTGCCCTATTCTAGCATTGCAACGCTCTTCATAATCCTAAGTCCAACACTCATTCGACGTTGTAAGGTAGTAGCATCAGGTACGGGCAGTGTTGCAACGCTGCCCCAAGCGTCATGACGCTCCGTTGTTGGATCATCACCAGCATTCCAAAGCATCCGAATGCTTGAACTTTAATGTTGAAGGATAGAACATTTGGCGTTGCAACACTCTTTCCAAGTGTTGTAATGCTACGACGATTGACATAATTTTGTGCAATGCACAACGAAACCAAGCATTGGTGGCACCGTTGCAACACCTCCTTGACGCTTTCTAATGTGCACTGCAATGTTGCAACACTATTTCCAAGCGTTGTAACGTTGTGTGAAACCTATAAATAAGGGGTTCGGGGTCAGCCTTCACAACATCTCATTCATACTATAATACACCTCCGAATAGAGTGAAATTTGAGAGTTTAGTTCGGTTTTGGGAGCCACGAAAGCCAAATTGTTGAGCAATTGTTGCCATAGTCAGCCTTGATTCTCTTTTGATCATCGTAATTCCAATATGCCTTTTAGAGGCTAGGTAATTTTCTTGGGATAGTTTTTATGTCTTGATTCTTGAAGGTTTACTAGTTTAATTTATTCAATTGTTGTGAACCCTTTGAGTGGATTTGTTTTATTATTAATAGAGATTCGATGAACTTTTCTGACAAATTAATTTGTTGAAATTCTTGTATGCAAAATCATTCTAGCCTGTGCCTTATTGATTGATTAAGTTGCACGTATTAGAATCGCATGTTTAGGGTCTAGACCATTTATGGCCAAATTCATGTATGCCCTAATATAATGCTTCCCAAATAAATCATGCTATAAGATATGGTTGTCTGGCTTGTAGTATGTCTCAACAATTGAACCCTTTCTTAATGTTTTTCAGTTTTAACTTGTATGTCACTGAGAACAAAAAGTTTTAAATTGAATTAATGTTGGTTTGGATTTTTATCAAAATTGGCTAATTGGGCTATTAGAATTTCTAATAGGTTGAAGGGTTCATGTGGTTGGAGAAATTAACTAGTGTCTAATGATAGAAAATAAAAAGCATACAAACAAATCCCATGATTTTTCCCTCAATTTGATTCAACTCTTTTCTGTGCTAACTCTCATTTTTCTCTGCTTGTTTAATTTACTTTATAAAAAAACAAAAACCATCAAAATCATTTTAAGTGGAATTCATAAATTGGCATAAGTTGATTCAACAGTCTCTCTGTGGATTCGACCTCGATCTTACCACTTTACTACGTTTGTGGTATAAGTCTTAGATTAGTGAAAATAAATTATCTTTGCTCGGGCTGGGGTGGTTATGACAACGCTAGTCCCGGATTTCGAACAAGCATTGTGATGAGCACGGATTGCGCGTCTCCTTCCTCGTGTTGGGGTTGATGCCCTAAAGCTCGTAGGGTCTTGTACTTTGTAAACACATGTATGAAGAAACATTTGTGATGTTATGATATGAGATATTTTATTCACTATAGTCTATGAAATATGAGATATTTTAGTTGCATTAACCACAAACTAATAAACTAAGATCCCTGGTTGTCGTTGTAACTTAAACATGTATGTGGAGACATATAAGTGGATCATGCTTTAAGTGATAACCTGAATGGTCTGTAGTATATGGATAAAGGAGGGAAACCTTATCCTGGTGACGCTACGAGTGTGGCTCGCTTTGTAGGTGTTACAAGTGTTGTAAAGTGCTACAGATGATTTGAGCCTGACCATTCATGTATTAAACATGCGAGTCAAAATGCTCTATACAAAGGAGTTTGTATAAGACTGCACGACGAAATGTTTAGTCTCGTTATATAACACCGTTCATGATAGAGACTTTCATTTCACTAGGATGACCATAAGTAATATGACCTTAATCTTGAGCTAGTTGTGAACACCTACCTATGAGGGCAGTCTTTCGATTTGCATGGGTGCGAGTGGCCAAATCGCCTACTTAAACCTACCATTTTAGGGATTCATCTGATTGAGGAGCTGGGAACTCAGCTACACAAGATGAAATTCACTTCTTCCCCGAAGTAGGGGCAAGTAGATAAATTGCTCTCTTAAGGACAAATTCCAGGGCTTGAACAATGTGGCACCACACCTTCTCTTGCCCCAAGAAAGGTTTATTCATATTGTGACTATGATGTATTGTTCATTAGAGGAATCAGTGGTACTTAAAGAGTTAGATGTAACTACAGGGGCAAAACGGTAAATTGGCCCAGCTGTACTTACGAGTGATTTGTGAAGTGTCATTGTACTGTTGATTTGTTATATCCGATGGACACAAAAATATATCTGTAGTGTGAAGAGTGGAGCTGTCGATCTTTAGTGGAATGCCCGACAGGTAACAGATGATGGATATCGTGATTAAAGAGTTTAGTCAGTTATTCACGTACCATTGGAGCTTCAAGCTATAGGTCCATAAGTTCCCCTTGGTAGTTCAATGGATTCATGTTGAGAATCATTTTTTGGGTTAGTTTGAAGTGTTCAAATTAACAAGAGGGAATTTAATTATATATTGATTCAATTATATATGATATAATTGATTTGATGTATTAGGTACATTAATTGGAGGAATTAATATAAATATGATTTATATTAAATGCCGAAAAGAAGAAAAAGAACTATGGTTTATATATATT
>NW_024063795.1:0-17175 GCF_009727055.1 Benincasa hispida | reverse complement strand
CTTCGAGCCACAGGACCATTAGGTCCCTTGGGTAGCTTGGATAAAGTCGAGAATCAGTGTTTGGGTCAATTTGAAATGTTCAAATTGACCAGAGGGAGTTCGATTATATATGATATAATTGAACGGGTTCATTATATATGATATAATTGACTAAATGTATGAGATACATTATTTTAGAGGAATTTAATATAAATATGATTTATATCATGTGGAGGAGAAATTACTATAGTAGATATGTGATATCAAACTACAGGGTAAGAGTATAATATGATTATATTCATTAATTATTAAATTTGTTAATTATATGATAATTGGCCTAAAACTTCTCTCGGACGTGCTTTAGTGGGAACAACCGCATTTGGTTATGGTAACCGATGAATCAAATGAAAATTTGTTTCATTTTGAAAAAGTTCGAAAAAATTGGCATGGGTGTGAAAACGTAACATCGCATAGCTTGAGAGCCTATACGATAGTCGCTCATCGCCTAAACGATCGCACGCCAGCCCCTAAACGATCGCACGCTAGTATCTAAAAGATAGCTTAGCTTTCCTAAACAATCGCATAGTATGTCGTGTTTTCTAAACGATCGTCTAATTTTTACTAAAACCTACACGATCGTGTAGCTTCTTCTAAACGATAAACACTTAGCTATACGATAGCTCCTTTTCTCTCCCACTCGCTTATCATCTACACGATTTGTTCTTTCTCCAACCTCTACCAAATTCACCAAAGACCACACTTTGGATTCTCATTCTGAGAATACAAAGGGCTCCATTTTGGTGGTGTCGTCCCCGCTACGTTCACTTGTTAATGACTATTCGTGTTGCTGCCATTCATGTAGAAAATCGTGTTGCAGCAGCCGACTTGTTTGCTGGGCAATAGAGTTCGCGTAGAGGTCTTCTGCTGCGTTTAAGTTCCAAAGCTTGAAGAGCATCTTTAACTGGTATGAGAACTCTTTCCTTGTAATTTTATTGTTCAAAGCATGCCTTTAATTAGTGTGTATTGCATAACTGTATGTTAGAATGTATGTATTATATTTCGGTCACGATGTAATCGGAAAGATCCGAATGCGTTCATGGATGCTCTTCATTAAAAGATTCTTTAGCCCCTACTCCTCATGTCATAACATGTACAAATTAGGATCACTTCGTTTGTAGCACTTTACAACTCTTTGTAATAACTACAAAGTAGGCCGCATCCAATAGTATTACCAGAATAAGGCACCCATCCTTATTCATATACTATAGATCATTTTGACTATTTACTCGAACCTAATCCACTTTTATGTATCCACATAAAGTTCAAGTACTCATGTAATAGTCAAGGGACTTTTTATGTTTATTTGATTTCTAATAAGCAGAACATTTATTCAATAACAACTTATTGAATTTTCAAAATAAGTTCTATTGTTTACAAACCACGAGTTTTTGATTCAATAACAATTTATTGAATTTTGAGAAGTTCTATTGTTTACAAACCACGAGTTTTAGGACATAAAACCCCACAAATTAGTCGAGTAGGTTGGTTTTGTATATGCAGTAAGAAATATCCCCAGATTTTGATCAAAGGACCATATGGAGCCCCAACATAAAGTTATAAGTATTATGACATTCCGTTGCTCATAGGCCTTGGAATTGGGGCCACTTCAGTGATCAGCATTTTGAAAGATATATTAAAGCACATAAAAAAAAGTGACTCCCACACTATAAGTAAAAAAAATTAAGCTGTTTGATAATTTTGTTGAAAAAATAAATGTTACTATGGGAACTAATCCAAGCATAATTGCAGACTGATGCTCAAAAAGTTGAAAAGAGAGCATATTTCTATTGGGTGACAAAGGAACAAGTGTCATTTGATTGGTTTAAAGGTGTCATGGAAAATGTTGTAGAGTACGATCACGACGTACGTCAACGGTGTTTAAACAAGAAAATCATTCAATTCTATATCCAATCTACTAACAATTAATCAACTTTATCTCATTTGAATAATCATTTCAGAAAATAATAGAAATGCACAACCATTTAAGTTGTGTGCACGAGGTGAAGGAACTCTTATCAAAGAGAACCAATGAGCGGAAGCAGATCGTTCTGAATCCCATTGTGACAAAACATCAACATTTACAATGTAACACAGAATAGTTATGCATCAAGTCTAAATTACTGCATGCTTCAAGAATAAAATACAAAGTATCAAGTAAACATACCTTTGAAGAACCTTTGTTCTTGTATTCCTCGATTAACCTAGCAAGGCAACCAATAGGACAAACACAGCACACCTCAAGAAAAACCTCGAACACAATCGAGTTAAACTCGATACTCGACCCTCAAATGCAAACTCGACACTACCAAGAGGCTACCTTGGTATTCTCGGTGTGAGAATCCAGGAGGTGTGGGCTCTGCATGGATTTGGTAGTGGGAAGGACGAACTATACGATCGAGTAAACGATTGAGTAAGTGGGAGAATCAAGAAGCCTATCATTTAGACTTGGATACTCGATCATTGAGTAACGAGGAACTATCTTCTAGCAAACACTCGATGCTTGATCGTTTACTCTCTCAAGGCTATTGAATAGTTATCTGCCTTATGCGTGATCTATTATGAAAAAATGAAAACTATCACACCCAGCCCCAGATTACCCTCTTAACCTGGATGAAGTGGTGACTGCAATAGTTACCAACCCTTTTGCTGGCACTTACTGCCTATCTAATCTGTTAAATATTCTCAAACCCTTAAAATGTACATATCATCAATACACTGAACAAATTCACTCAGAACATAACACATTTACATTACAAGGTTTTGCAGCATTGTTCATACATGAATCTTACAATTTAGTGAGCCCTGACTAGAATACTAGTCACTAGACAGACACATGTGTACTAACTAATACAGGTCTTCAATTAAGCTTCCTTCAACCTGACTCTTTAAGTGGCAGCGCAGCAGCAGCGAACTCTTTTGGGAACTGACCGCTACCTGAAAGGAAAACATTTGAAAACATGAGCTAGAAGCCCGGTGAGGGACTAACATTTAAGCATAGCGTTCATACATAAATTTCATATCAAAACTGAAAGATTTTACTGAAACATAAACTTGGCAACTATTATTCATGTTATCATTAACATCATATAGCATTTTTATGTGCTGGACTATGCCTTAGCCTATCAGTCAAGAGTGGCCCTCTTGCTCACTCTTTATCATCCTTTACTATATTACTACTTAACTAGGAAGGAACCCTTTCTGTTCACTTCCTACAATCATAATTTGCATCCTTAGTTGAGAGAGAACCTTTACTTAATCCCTCAACATCAATTAATAACTAAAGTGGAGTGATCTCGACACTACCAATAACAACTTTTCATTTATTTGTATAATTCTAGTTTAAGTACTATCATACCTTAGGTACTACTACTCATATATCTTCTCCGTGTACTTCAGTATGGAGCTGCTCGGATACCTTCTCCATGTCTTACAGTATCGAGCTATTCAAATTCTAGGCCAAAGCTTCAGTACCTTCTCCATGTACTTCAGTGCTGAGCTATTCACATTCTAAGTCCAAGCTTTATTACCTTCTTTGTGTACTTCAGTACTGAGCTATTTATACTTACTTTCATATTCTTATCTCTTAATGACTTAGTTGCCCAAACGCATTCCTTACTAACGCATCCTCGTGATCATTGAAGCATAGCATAAACATAACATTAATGTGAGATGCGTTGCTACATAACTATTTGAGAATAATTGTCATAAATAGCTTTCAGTAAACATGCATTACTAAACATTCATAAGCTTTAACAATTTACTTAAAACATTTAAAGCATTTAGAGTCATTCACAGTTTTTGGCAATTCCCTTCATGTATATGCTTACTGTGTGTTGAACACTTAGCCAAATTCTTAGGCCTTAACTTGACTAGGCAGCAACTTTATTACCATGCGTCCATGCCTTGCGTCTATGCATTGCGTTAGGCGTTCAAGCCTCTTATGCATCCAAGCCTTCAGCTCACGCCTACCACCCATCGCATGGCCCATCACATAGCAACCTTTACACCCAACGGTTAGCTCATGCGCCCGTCTTATGGCACATCAACGCATGCCCCATGCGTTCGTCCGATTGCACCATCACTCGGCTTATGCGCCCATCTGGTGGCACATCGACGCATGTCCCATGCATTCGTCCAGTTGCACCCATCATCCGGCTTATGCACCCATCTGGTGGCACATCGACGCATGTCCCATGCGTTCTTCCGGTTGCGCCCATCGTCCGCCTTATGTGCCCATCTGGTGGCACATAAACGCATGTCCCATGCGTTCGTCTGGTTGCGCCCATCGTCCAACGCAACCTTGCGCTTATGGCTTCAATATGCGTTGCATGGTCTGATGCTTCTCAGTGCCTTCTTACGCCAATTCAACCTTCAACGCATGCGCTCATCATCATCGTCAAGCTCTTAAAGCTGCTTGCTTGTTCAACCCAAGCAGCTGCCTGCTTGCTCAAGATTCCAGATTTAAATTTTAATTTTCATAACTAATTTTCTAGGCCTTTTCTCAAGAAATTTCCTTCTACAATCATTCTCTAAATTGTCTTAGCAAGCTTAACTTAAAATTTCAGCTCAGAATTTCTCATGGTTGTGCCGGAATCCTCAAATTATCAAGACTGGCCCAACTTACCCAAGAATTCGACCTCCAACCGGATTCTTCATACTCCAGCTCGATTCTGCTAGAATCTCCATCCGGCATATCAACCTCAGCAACTAGACATACTCAGGTTTTGAATGGCTCTGGAATTATTTCATTTGCCCGAGTGAATTTCTCCAAACTTCTGCTTGAAAGTCGGGCTTCTCTTTTTAAACTAATAGCTGCATGTTCTCCTTTTAACATCAGGCTGCCACCTCATCCTTAGAGGATAATGTCAAACCTGAGTATGAAAGTTGGCTTAGCTGATCAATCTTTAAGATGATCTTTCCCTCTTGGCTATCAACACAAGGGTCGGCTCCCAAGCCAATGCTTATGACCACATGGCCACATACCTCCTTCTCAACGCATCGCTCAATCTAAGCCAACGCATGTCCTAGCCCATGCATAGCCCACGCATAGCTCTTATCATATCAACCATGCATTAAGCCTTCCTCGCTTCGAAGCATAACTTCAGCATGCATCACATACTCCATCTTCTAGCCCATTGTTTAGTACTACTGCCGCATAGCACCAACGCATAGGCCGCATAGCATCAACACATAGTTCGCATAGCATCGCGTCCATCGCATCCATCGTGGCATACCATCGCATAGCACTGCCGCGTCCAACGTTGCATGCCTCCTTCGCCACATGCCTTCGGCTGCTTACCATCGCATCAAAGCTTCCACTCACGTTCAACCTTGGTACCAATGCATAGCTTATCCTTGCCTTCCATACTTAGCCAAATTTCTACTTGTTATCTTATCTAAAACTTACCCATCTAAGTATTTCTACTTTCTTTACCTCCTTTCATAATTTTACTTAACACACTTATTACTCACTTTTGTAGGAAAAATAGAGTAACGGGGTTGACAAAAACAATTTTCATTTTATCCACCAGTTATATAAAACTGATTATAACTTCCCACTAATTCGGTTATTAAGAGAAAACATTGAAAATCAATTATTTTATAATTGATTTAATTATAAATAAATATAATAACTAATTTATCATATTATATTTATAACTTATAGTTTTAATATCACATCATATGTAATATATATATATAAACCATAGTTTTTTGTCTCCTTTTTGGCATTTAATATAAATCATATTTATATTAATACTTCCAATTAATTTATCTAATACATCAAATCAATTATATTATATATAATTAAATTCCCTCTTGTTAATTTGAACACTTCAAACTAACCCAAAAACTGATTCTCAACATGAATCCATTGAGCTACGAAGGGGACCATATAGACCTATAGCTTGAAGCTCAATCGATACGTGAATAACTGACATAACTCTTTAATCACGATATCCATCATTCGTTAATTGTCGGGCATTCCACTAAAAATCGAAAGCTACACTCTTCGCACTACAGATATATTTTTGTGTCCATCGGATATAACCAATCAACAGTACACATGACTCTTCACAAATCGTTCGTAAGTACAGGTTGGCCAATTTACCATTTTGCCCCCTATAGTTACATCTAACTTCTTAAGTACCATTGATTCCTCTAATTAAAATACGTCATAGTCCCACTATGAGTAAACCCTTCTCGGGGAAAGAGAGGTTGTGGCCATATTGTTAAGCCCTGGAATCAACCCTTAAGAGAGAAATTTATCTACTTACCCCTGCTTCAGGGAAGGAGTGAATTTCCATCTTTGTGTAGTTGATTTCCCAGGCTCACCCAGTAAGATGAATCCCCAAAGTGGATGTTTTAAGTCGATGATCTGGCCACTCGCACCCATGCAAAATACAAAGGACTACCACCATAGTAGGATTCGTATCTCACTCTGGATTAAGTCATTTTACCTTGGTCATTTTAGTGAAACGAAAGTCTCTGTCAGAACGCGTTATATAACGAGAAAACATTTCGTGGTTCAGTCTATATACAAACTCCTATGTATAGAGCATCCCTCTCACATGTCTAATACATGAATGGTCAGGATCAGACCATTTGTAGCACTTTACAACACATTGTAACACCTACAAGCGGGCCACCACACGTAGCGTCTACCGGATAAGGTTTCCCTCCTTTATCCATATACTACAGACCATTTAAGTTATCACTTAAAGCACGATCCACTTGTATGTCTCCACATACATGCTTAAGTTACAACGACAACTAGGGTCTTAGTTTATTGGATTGTGATTAATGCAACTAAAATATCTCATATTTCATAGACTGTAGTGAATAAAATATCTCATATCATTACACCACAAATGTTTGTTCATACATGTGTTTACAAACTACAGGACTCTACGAGATTTAGGGCATCCACCTACAATCTCTCACTTTGTTCTAAAGCTAGTGGGGTGTACAAGATAATTACAAGTACAAAACAATAAACCAGGGGACAAAGGCCCAGTACAACAATACTCCCACTTTCCCTAGTCCAGCCGTGGTCAGTCCCGTAGACCCATGCTCTATAGGTCACCCTCAAACATTGTAGCCATGAAAGCCTTCGTAAACGGATCAACAACGTTGTGCTACGAAGCTATCTTCGTGACATTCACGTTCCCTCAATGCACAATCTCTCTGATGATATGGTATTTCTGCTCTATATGCTTACTACGCTTGTGACTCTGAGGCTCTCTGGAATTCACCACAACACCGCTATTATCACAATAAAGGGTGATGGGCCTAGACATATCTAGAACGACTTCCAGATCAATCAGAAACTTCCTAAGCCAAACGGCCTCCTTAACAGCTTCACAAGCCACTACATACTCGACCTTCATGGTGGAGTCAACAATGCACCCCTATTTAGTGCTTTGAAATACTAAAGCTCCTCCGTTAAGAGTGAACACTGATCCTAAAGTGAATTTTCGAGAATCCTTATCCGTCTTAAAATCAAAGTCCGTGTATCCTGTACAGATCAAATCCTTAGAACCATACACAAGCATGTAGTCCCTCGTTCTCCATACATACTTGAGGATGTTCTTGACGGCTATCCAGTGACCCTGTCTTGGATTAGGCTGATATCTACTGACAATCCTCACAGTGTAGTAGATGTCAGGTCTAGTACATAACATCACGTACATCAAACTGCCAACTACAGATGCATAGGGGACTCGTCTCATTTCCTCAACCTCTTGAGGTGTCTTAGGACATTGTTCCTTAGACAATGTAACTCCATGCTAAAAAGGAAAAAGGCCTCTTCTGAAGTTCTGCATCAAGTACTTGATCAATATCTATCAGTGTACGATGCCGGAGACAGTGCTAGCATTTTATTCTTTCAATCTCGAAAGATCTGAATCCAAAGAATAAACTGAGCCCCTCCTAAATCTTTCATTTGGAATCGGTTTGCTGGCCAGTTCTTAACCGAATATAGTAAACCTACGTCATTCCCAATGAGTAGGATATTGTCTACATACAATACTAGGAAAACTATTGAACTATTGATGATTTTCTTATAGACACAAGGTTCATCAATGTTCTGGTCAAAGCCATAAGATTTTATTGCAGTATCAAACCTTCTATTCCAATATCTAGATGTCTATTTCAGTTCATAAATGTACCGATCGAGTTTGCAAACCTTTTTCTCCTGACCTTGGGCTATGAATTCCATGGGTTGCTCCATATAAATGGTCACCTTAAGATTACCATTCAGAAAGGCAGTCTTGACATCCATTTTCCATATCTCATAGTCATAATATGAGGCAATGGTAAGGAGGATGCAGATGGACTTAAGCATGGCAACAGGCGAGAAAATCTCCTCATAGTCAACTCCATCCACCTGGGTATAACCCTTTGCCACAAGTCTAGCCTTGAAGGTTTTCACCTTCCCATCGTACCACCAACATTTTCTCTTGTAGATCCATTTACAACCTTTAGGTTTAACCCCATCAGGTTTATCTATAAGATCCCACACTGAGTTAAAGTACATAGACTCCATCTCGAGATCCATGGCTTTGAACTATTCATCTCTGTCAACATCCTCCATTGCCATCTTGTAAGACAACAGATCCTCAACCTTGCCATCAGCTACTATAGCCAGGATTTCAGTTAAACTGATATGTGAACAATGGGTTCACAACCCTCCCACTATGTCAAGGTTCCCTCAACTCTTGAGGTGGATTTGACCTACTAGATGAACTTCCATCAACAATTCTTGTTGATGTAGCAGGCTCTTCAACAACTCTTGTTGATGTTTTAGTAGATTCGTTGGAATGCTCACGCAACACGTTTTTACTTCTTGGACTGTGCTCCCTTATATGATCCTTCTCAAGGAAGGTAGCATTTGTCAATACAAACACCTTGTTTTTCTAGAATCATAAAGTAACCCCCTCATGTCCCTTTGGGGTAGCTATAAATAGGCACAGCCTCGAACGTGGTTCTAATTTCATAGTATTAGCCTCAAGCACATGTGATGGGCAACCCCGAATGTAGAAGTTATGCAAACTAGCTTTACGCCCATGCTGCAACTCCAATGGTGTTCTAGAAACACTCTTGGAGGGAATACAGTTAAGGATATAAGCTATAGTCTCTACTACAAAACCCCAAAATGAGTTCGGTAAGCAAGCATAACTCATCATTAACCGAACCATGTCCAAAAGGGTTATGTTTCTCCTCTCCAATACACCATTCTGTTGAGGTGTACCAAGTGTTGAGAGTTAGGAAACAATTCCATGTTCTATCAAATAGTTCTGGAACTCATAATCCAAAAACTCTCCACCCCGATCAAATCGAAATGTTTTAATTCGTTTATCTAATGCGTTTTTAACTTCAGCCCTGAATTCTTTGAAATTTTCTAATGATTCTTACTTATGTTGTAGTAAAGAAACATACCCATACCTAGAAAAATCATCAGTAAAAGTGATGAAATAATCGTAAGGACATACTGAGATAACTCTATAAATCTCTGCTCGTACTCAGGGACCGTCATCGATCCCTAAGTTAGGCTAAGAAACTCATCCCTCTTTGCTTCTCTGAAAACATTAGGGTAGTATTTATCCTCAAATTCTTTTCTAAACTTAGGCCAAGACATAGCTTCTGAATTGCTTCTCCTCGCCTCTGCCACTTTCCACCATTTCTCAGCCTATTTCTACAGCAAGAACGCCGCTAACTCACCTTACGGTCCTCAGGGCATCTCATAACACTAAAGCATTTCTGAATCAAATCCAACCAGACCTCAGCATCTACGGGATTTGTGGCTCCATCGAATGTCATGGAACCTAAAGATTTCAACCTTTAGACAGCGAATTTCTTCTCTTGATCTGTCTGAATCGATTCTACACTTGCTGCCAATCTCTAGGCGATTCTATCAAATACTCGGTCCTCCATCTAGGGATCCGCACTTACCCGTGGAGTACTCGACTCCTTTTTAGAAGTCGTCTCCTACCCTACTGGGCCTCTAACACTCTTCCCCTTCTGATTTGGGTCCTGTCTAACTTTAGAGCCTCTGCTGGTAGGGTCAACTTTCCTCTCCTCAGTCTGTCTGCTCAGCCTGCCACTTTTCCTGGGCATCTTTTCCTATTTAACAAGTACACATGTTAGGGACTTACTTATGGGACTTAATCTAATGCATGAACTCTCTCTTTCACCCAAAACCTTATGTTCTGATACCATCATGTCACGCCCCCTTCCAGACTACTCTCTTAGCCTAGGAAAAGACATGACTGCAACAGTTATCAACACTTTTGCTGACACTTACTGCCTATTAACTCTAGCGAAAACAATTTGATACCAATATGCAATCTCAAACACAGCGGATGCCTCTATGGAAAAAAAACATTAAGTATTAAACATAAAACATTTACAGATATTACATTACAAGTTTCATAAATACCAGTACCCAAAACCTTAGTCCCTACATGAACAATTATAACATATGTACAATGTTTACAGTAACCACCTAGCAGACGGGTTACAATAACTTTTGTCTTTTAGTGGCATATCACATGCAGAGCTACCTTCGGAGGATTTGACCGCCACCTGGGGGAAAGAAAAACATTTGAAAACAGGGTGAGCTTGCTATCCCAGTGAGTGACTTAAGAAAGAACAACCTGACTTTGATACTAATTGAAGGAACTCTTATCAGAGAGAACCAATGAGCGAAAGCAGATCATTCTAAATCCCATTGTGATAGCACATCAACATTTACAATCTAACACAGAATAGTTATGCATCAAGTCTAAATTATTGCATGCTTCAAGAATAAAATACAAAGTATCGAGTGAACATACCTTTCAAGAACCTTTCTTCTTGTATTTCATCGATCAATACCAGCAAGGCGACCAATAGGATGAACATAGCACGCCTCTAGAAAAACCTCGAACACAATCGAGTTAAACTCGATACTTGACCCTCGAATGCAAACTCGACACTACCAAGAGGCTACCTTGGTATTCTTGATGTGAGAATCCAGGAGGTATGGTCTCTATATGGATTTGGTAGATGGAAGAAGGAACTATACTATCGGATAAACGATCGAGTAAGTGGGAGAATCTAGAAGCCTATTGTCTAGACTTGGATACTCGATCGTTAAGTAACGATGAACTATCGTCTAGCAAACTCTCGATGCTTGATCGTTTACTCTCTCAAGGCTATTGAATAGCTATCTGCCTTATGCATGATCCATTATGAAAAAATGAAAACGATTTTCATTTTATCCATCAATTATCAAAAACTAATTATAACTTCCCACTAATTCGGTTATTATGAGAAAAAACTGAAAATCAATTATCTTATAATTGATTTAAATAAATATAATAACTAATTTATCGTATTATATTTATAACCTATAGTTTTAATATCGCATCATATGTAATATATATAAACCATAGTTCTTTTTCTTCTTTTCGGCATTTAATATAAATCATATTTATATTAATTCCTCCAATTAATGTATACCTAATAACACCCTCAAATCGAATTATATCCATATAAATGGAAATCAAATATATTAATTAAATTTCCCTCTTGTTAATTTGAACACGTCAAACTAACCAAAAAATGATTCTCAAAATCATGAATCCATTGAAACTACCCAAGGGGAACTTAGTGGACCTAATAGCCTGTTGAATCCATATGGACGTGAAATAACTGGACTAACTCTTTAATCACGATATCCATCATCTTTACCACTGTCGGCATTCACTAAAGATCGACGCTCCACTGCTTCACACTAACAGATAGTATTTTTGTGTCCCAACCAACGGGATTACTACCATCAACGCTTATACAGAATGACAGTCCTGTGTTCACTACTCAGAGTAGTACAGCAGGCGCTCATTTACACCGGTGTTTTGCCCCTGGTAGGTACGCAGTCTGAACTCTTTAAGGTACTCCACTGATTTCCCTAATGACAATACAGATCATAAGTCACAAATAATGATAAACCTTATTGTCTTGAAGAGGGGCAAGAGAAGGTGGGTGCTCGAGCAGTTTGTTCAATTGGTGAGCCCACTAGGGAGATTTTAGTCCTTTGGGAGTAGACGGAGAGGCAATTTTATTCGTCTTTAACGCTAGCTGAAGATGGGTGTTCATTTTGTTGCAGTGTGCTTCCTGGGATCGTAGTGTGTTGTGTTTGTCGCTTTGGTTTTTTGTCTTTCTTCCTTGTTCTTTTTTTTTTTTTTTTTTTTTTTTTTTATTATTTTTTTTGGTTTGTTTTTGGGTCTGGTGGTTTGTTTTTGCTGTGGTTTTTTACTGGATGATCTGTTTGACTTTTTTGTATGTTTGTGAACTCTATGGTGGCGTTCTTTCGATTTTGCTGGGTGCGAGTGGCCAAATGCCTACTTAAACCTAGAAACCATTTTAGGATTCACTGATTGAGGAGCTGGAACCAGCTACACAAGATAGAAATTCACTTCTTCCCTCAGAAGTAGGTGGCAAGTAGATAAATTGCTCTCTTAAGGACAAATTCCAGGCTTGAACATGTGGCACCACACTTCTCTTGCCCAAGAAGGTTTTTCATATTGTGACTATGAATGTATGTTCAATTAGAGGAATCAGTGGTACTTAAGAAAGTTAGATGTAACTACAGGCAAAACGGTAAATTGGCCAGCTGTACTTACGAGTGATTTGTGAAGTGTTTGTACTGTTGATTTGTTATATCCGATGGACACAAAATATTATTGTAGTGTGAAGAGTGGAGCTGTCGATCTTTAGTGGAATGCCGACAGGTTAACAGATGATGGATATCGTGATTAAAGTTAGTCAGTTATTCCACGTACCATGGAGCTTCAAGATATAGGTCATAAGTTCCCTTTGTAGTTCAATGGATTCATGTGAGATCATTTTTTGGGTTAGTTTGAAGTGTTCAATTAACAAGAGGGAATTTAATTATATATTGATTCAATTATATATGATTAATATTTGATTGATATTAGGTACATTAATTGGAGGATTATAAAATATGATTTATATTTATGCCGAAAGAAGAAAGAATCATGGTTTATATATTACAGTATGATGCGATATTAAAACTATAGGTTATAAATATAACGATAAATTAGTTATATATTTATTTAAATCAATTTATAAGATAATTGATTTTCAGTTTTTTCTCATAATAACCGAATTAGTGGGAAGTTATAATTAGTTTTTGATAATTGATGGATAAAATGAAAATCGTTTTCATTTTTTTCATAATGGGATATGCATAAGGCAGAATAGCTATTCAATAGCCTTGAGAGAGTAAACGATCAAGCATCGAGAGTTTGCTAGAACGTAGTTCATCGTTACTTAACGATCGAGTATCCAAGTTCTAGACATAGGCTTCTAGATTTCTCACTTACTCGATCGTTTATCCGATAGTATAGTCCTTCTTCCATCTACAATCATATAGAGACATACCTCCTGGATTCTCACATCAAGAAATACCAAGGTAGCCTCTTGGTAGTGTCGAGTTTGCATTCGAGGTCAAGTATCGAGTTTAACTCGATTGGTGTTCGAGGTTTTTCTAGAGGCGTGCTATGTTCATCTATTGGTCGCCTTGCTGGTATTGATCGATGAAATACAAGAAGAAAGGTTCTTGAAAGGTATGTTCACTCGATACTTTGTATTTTTATTCTTGAAGCAGCAATAATTTAGACTTGATGCATAATACTATTCTGTTAGATTGTAAATGTTGATTGTGCTATCACATGGGATTTAAGATGATCTGTCTTTCGCTCATTGGTTCTCTCTGATAAGAGTTCCTTCATTAGTATCAAAGTCAGGTTGTTCTTTCTTAAGTCACTCACTGGGATAGCAAGCTCACCCTGTTTTCAAATGTTTTTCTTTCCCCAGTGCGGTCAAATCTCCGAAGGTAGCTCTGCATGTGATATGCACTAAAAGACAAAGTTATTGTAACCCGTCTGCTAGTGGGTTACTGTAAACATTGTACATATGTTATAATTGTTCATGTAGGGACTAAGGTTTTGGGTACTGGTATTTATGAAACTTGTAATGTAATATCTGTTAATGTTTATGTTTAATACTTAATGTTTTTTTTCCATAGAGGCATCCGCTGTGTTTGAGATTGCATATGGATCAAATTGTTTTCGCTAGAGTTAATAGGCAGTAAGTGTCAGCAAAAGTGTTGATAACTGTTGCAGTCATGTCTTTTCCTAGGCTAAGAGAGTAGTCTGGAAGGGGGCGTGACATGATGGTATCAGAACATAAGGTTTGGGTGAAAGAGAGAGTTCATTGCATTAATTAAGTCCAATAAGTAAGTTCCCTAAATGTGTACTTGTTAAATAGGAAAAGATGCCCAGGAAAAGTGGCAGGCTGAGCAGACAGACTGAGGAGAAAGTTGACCCTACCAGCAGAGGCTCTAAATGTTAGACAGGACCCAAATACAGAAGGGAAGAGTGTTAGAGGCCCAGTAGGGTAGGAGACGACTTTAAAAGGAGTCGAGACTCCACGGTATAAGTGCGGATCCCTAGATGGAGGACGAGTATTTTGATAGATCGCTAGAGATTGGCAGCAAGTGTAGAATCGATTCAGACAGATCAAGAGAAGAAATTCGCTGTCTAAAGGTTGAAATCTTTAGGTTCCATGACATTCGATGGAGCCACAAATCCGTAGATGCTGAGGTCTGGTTGGATTTGATTCAGAAATGCTTTAGTGTTATGAGATGCCTGAGGACGTAAGGTGAGTTAGCGGCGTTCTTGCTGTAGAATAGGCTGAGAAATGTGGAAAGTGGCAGAGGCGAGGAGAAGCAATTCAGAAGCTATGTCTTGGCTAAGTTTAGAAAAGAATTTGAGGATAAATACTACCTAATGTTTTCAGAGAAGCAAAGAGGGATGAGTTTCTTAGCCTAACTTAGGGATCGATGACGGTCCTGAGTACGAGCAAGATTTAAGATTATTCTCAGTATGTCCTTACGATTATTTCATCACTTTTACTGATGATTTTCTAGGTATGGGTATGTTTCTTTATACAATATAAGTAAGAATCATTAGAAAATTTCAAAGAATTCAGGGCTGAAAGTTAAAAACGCATTAGATAAACGAATTAAAACATTTCGATTTGATCGGGTGGGAGTTTTTGGATTATGAGTTCCAGAACTATTTGATAGAACATGGAATTGTTCCTAACTCTCAACACTTGGTACACCTCAACAGAATGGTGTATTGGAGAGGAAACATAACTCCTTTTGACATGGTTCGGTTAATGATGAGTTATGCTTGCTTACCGAACTCATTTTGGGGTTTGTAGTAGATGACTATAGCTTATATCCTTAACTGATTCCCTCGAGTGTTCTGAGAACACCATTGGAGTTGCAGCATGGGCGTAAGCTAGTTTGCATAACTTCTACATTCGGGGTTGCCCATCAACATGTGCTTGAGGCTAATACTATGAAATTAGAACACGTTCGAGGCTGTGCTATTTATAGCTACCCCAAAGGGACATGAGGGGGTTACTTTATGATTCTAGAAAACAGGTGTTTGTATGACAATGCTACCTTCCTTGAGAAGGATCATATAAGGGAGCACAGTCCAAGAAGTAAAACGTGTTGCGTGAGCATTCCAACGAATCTACTATAAAACATCAACAAGAGTTGTTGAAGAGCCTGCTACATCAACAAGAATTGTTGAGGAAGTTCATTCTAGTATCTTCACCTCAAGAGTTGAGGGAACCTTTGACATAGTGGGAGGGTTGTGAACACCTTGTTACATATCAGTTTACTGAAATCCTGGCTAAGTGCTGATGGCAAGGTTGAGATCTGTTGTTTTCAGAATGGCAATGGGGATGTTGACAAGAGGATGTTCAAGCCATGGATCTCGAGATGGAGTCTAGTACTTTACTCAGTGTGGGATTTTATAGATAACTGATGGTGTTAACTAAAGGTTGTAAATGGATCTACCAAGAGAAATGTGTGTGATGGGAAGGTGAACCTTCAAGGCTAGACTTGTGGCAAGGGTTTATCCCGGTGATGGAGTTGACTATGAGGAGATTTTCTCGCTGTTGCATGCTTAAGTCATCTGCATCCTCCTTACCATTGCCTCAATATTATGACTATGAGATATGGAAAATGGATGTCAAGACTGCTTTCTGAATGGTAATCTTAAGGTGACATTTATATGGAGCAACCCATGGAATTCATAGCCCAAGGTCAGGAGAAAAAGGTTGTGCAAACTCGTCGGTACATTATGAACTGAAATAGACATCTAGAATTGAATAGAAGGTTTGATACTGAATAAAATTATGGCTTTGACCAGAACTTGATGAACCTTGTGTCTATAAAAAATCTATCAATAGTTCAATAGTTTTCCTAGTATTGTATGTAGAACAATCCTACTCATTGGGAATGACGTAGGTTTACTATATTCGGTTAAGAACTGGCCAGCAAACCCGATTCCAAATGAAAGATTTAGGGGGCTCAGTTTATTCTTTGGATTTCGATCTTTCGAGATTGAAGAATAAAATGCTAGCACTGTCTCCGGATCGTACACTGATAGATATTGATCAAGTACTTGATGCAGAACTTCAGAAGAGGCCTTTTTTCCTTTTAGCATGGAGTTAATTGTCTAGGAACAATGTCCTAAGACACTCAAGAGGTTGAGAAATGAGACGAGTCCCCATGCATCTGTAGTTGGCAGTTTGATGTACGTGATTGTTGTACTAGACTGACATCTATCTACACTGTGAGGATTGTCAGTAGATATCAGCCTAATCCAAGACAGGGTCACTGATAGCCGTCAAGAACATCCTCAAGTATGTATGGAGAAACGAGGGACTACATGCTTGTGTATGGTTCTAAGGATTTTGATCTGTACAGGATACAGGACTTTGATTTTAAGACGGATAAGGATTCTCGAGAAAATTCACTTTAGATCAGTGTTCACTCTATACGGAGGAGCTTTAGTATTTCAAAAGCACTAAATAGGGTGCATTGTTGACTCCACCATGAAGGTCGAGTATGTAGATGGGCTTTGAAGCTGTTAAGGAGGCCGTTGTGCTTAGGAAGTTTCTGATTGATCTGGAAGTCGTTCTAGATATGTCTAGGCCCATCACCTTATTGTGATAATAGCGGTGTGTGGTGAATTCCAGAGAGCT
>NW_024063794.1:0-1113 GCF_009727055.1 Benincasa hispida | reverse complement strand
TTTAGAGCTATGAGTAATCTGAGCTGTAAGTTGAATCTGAATTCTAGGGGTGAAAAGGGAGCCCGAGGTAGAAAAGGAATTACTAGAGTGAAAAGTTCCTAAGCGGTCAAGGTGAGTGACTAAAACATTTTGACTAAAATGTTTGATTCACAATGTTTTATAGAAAGCATGTTTTAAAAAAGATTATTCTCATGCCAGCTAGTTTTACAAGTGATTTCCCAGCAAACCATGAGTTATATTTTAAACGCATGCATGTGTGAGAAGTTTGTTGAAAATCTATTTATATGTGTTAAATATACCCAGCATGCATTAGTATCTTTAAAGCTATGTTTTTATATGTGTTGTACTTTACATGTTTTAAAGAGAAAGTCATTTATGACTAGTTTTACTTAAAACGTGATACCGAAGGACATTTGAGAAGGTATCTACCCAACTAGATACTAAAAGGCATTTAAAAAGGTATCTATTGGTACTGAAGGACATTTGAGAAGGTACCAAACCAACCGGATACTGAAGGACGTTTGAGAAGGTATCCTAGCAACTCGGTACTGAAGGACATTTGAGAAGGTATTTGAGCAGAAGTACCTAAGGTATGATGGTACTTAGTATGGCCACGTGCACGTAGGTAGATAGAGTCAGAGATTGAGCAAAAGGGTTCTCTCTTGACTTGCAGCTGGTGTTGGGATTGTTTTTACCCATAGTGGGGTTATTCTCAACTGAGAAACAGTTTTAATGTTTTATGATTAAAACAGCTTTATATGCTTTATGCTTGGAAAATGTTTATACTACAGTACAAGGTTTTGTAGAAGCTTATGTTTCAGTTAAACTCTTTATTGAGATTTTTGCATGAGAATCTATTATCTTTCTTAAGTCACTCACTAGGCTAGCAAGCTCACCCCGTTTTCAAATGTTTTCCTTTCCTCCCCACAGGTAGCAGTCAAATCCTCAGAAGATAGCTCTACATCTGCTCTGCCACTAAAGGATAAAGACATTGTAAACCATTGGTTTTGGTGGTTACTGTAAATATTGAACACATGTTACTGTTGTTCATATAGGGACTAGGGTTTTTGGGTTTGGGACTTATGATTCTAGTGTTGTAATGACTCTAAACAT
>NW_024063793.1:0-4477 GCF_009727055.1 Benincasa hispida | reverse complement strand
CTACCACGACCCAAATCAATAGTGTCATCGTATATACATCATAAAGGATATATTTTAAGCAGCAAAACAAGCAGCTCAGTCTGAATTATTTCTTTTTTTTTTTTTTTTTTTTTTTTTTTGGTATACTATGAATTGCTGCCATTCCAATGATCTGATACCATCCTCATTAAGGTCTATTTAGGCTTCCGTATAACATGGTTTTGCTAGAATAGGCTACAATGCTTTTGTTATGAGAAACATTCTAGAATAGGCAACAATGAGGTCACTATTTTAGTAAATGATGCAGAGAAGGCTAATGACATTGATCCAAAAGAAGCTCAGCAAACTCTTGAAATAGCAAAAGCTAACTTATGGAACACTCAGGGCAAGAGACAAACATTCGAGGCAAATTTAGTTCTCAGATGAGCTAGAAACAAGAGTGCTGTCGAAAAAAAACTTCCAAGTTAAACAGAAAATGCACAATCTAATCAGGATACCTTTGCTACAGCTATATGTATAGCACATGCCAGAACCTCTATCTCCAGCTCGAAGATCTGCTTCCAACACTCTACCAACAGGTCCAGCAGCAACACTACACCCAGCACCAAGAGAAAAGTGCATTCGGCTGCAGAATGTCTTGACAGCTTTTGAATTATGAAGCACGATTATGAAATCCATGAGCTCACCACCAATCTAAGGTAAACAAGAATACAAATAATTCAGAACTCAATGAGCATACAAGACTCTTGTGTGATTTGAGTCAAAAGTCCTTGTTCCACATCTCATAAGGGAGACAAGAACCCAAAATGTACGCTGCCAAGATCCTATAACCTAACTTAGCCATTTCTAAAGATCGAAAATTCTTCTAGAAATTCTACACGTGTAAAAGAACTTGGAATTAAAAGTCTTTTTACCTGGGCACCCCATCCCAATCCAACAGATAATATAGCTGATGGGGCAGACCATGAACCATCCGACCTTCGGGCAATTACCAAACCAGTGCCAAATTTGTAAGCCACCAACACTCCACCTTTAGCGACTGTCAAAATAGCAAGACCTTTGGCCCCCTTCAGTACAGCCAAGGGTATAGACTTTTCAGGATTTAGTCTAGAGACCTATACAATTCAACGCCAGTAAACAGAATGTCACAGAAGAATATCCACACAACCATTTAATATATCACAGTATAATTATAGATCTCAAAGAGTACGATAGCATGTATGGTAATTCAAGTTATACTGCATGGTAACAACACCTGGAAGTATCCTCTTAGCGTTTTGGATGCTTTGTATATCTCATGTTCCATGGACAGACCAATAGGAAGATTCAACCACCCTCTTGAACACGTCCAGTCCATCACATCATGTTTCGCCCTTTGCACAGCATTGCTAATGCTGTTAATAAGTACACCCTGTAAAGGATCAAGCCTGTCATAGCAGGCATCACATACCCTCTGTGGATTTCTCTCTCTGAACTTAACGGGCATCAAACACCTCCCTTTTGAACAGGCTCGGCAGAAAATCCCTCCACAAAATCGACAATGATGCCTACCGCGAGTGATTGCAGTAAAAGGGGCAGTACATTGCATACAAATTGAAGAAGAACTATCTGGAAGCCATTCTGGGGGCTCAGCCTCCAAAACATCTTTATAAGCAGTATAATTAATCATATTCGGCTCGAGAAGAGGTGGGGCACTAGGAATGTACACCGAGGAGTGCAAATAGGTATCACCATTCTTTTCAGAACCAAGAAATGAAATATTTGAACTAGGAACTTGTTTATCCGAGGAGACATCCGAAGGTTTATTCGCACCAGTCAATATAGCAAACATCCCATTTAAAACATTCTTTAAATTCACCTCAGGACGCACACTATTTTGCTTTGGAATATCAAACTCGTCACTTGAATCGCATTCATCCTCAATAAAGTCTTCAGATTCAACAGAAAACTTTGAGTTCTGAAAGGGCGCACTACCATTAGGCATGGCCCATAGAGAATCACAATCTTCATCATCATTGTGAACTCTGTTCACCTTTCCAACATTAGAAAGGGAAGAATATGTAACTTTCCCGTTTAAGGTAGCCATGAACTACACAATAACTAAAACCAAGATCAATTATCAGTGTAAAACTTACAAGAACTGAATAGAAAGCAACTATTTCAAGTTCTCTTTCGAGGAAATTCAACAAATGCTTAGTTTCAGCTCCTATATACAAATGTTGGGAGAAAAATCATCATAAACGAAAGAAGGGTGGATTAGAATTTCAAAAACATTATACATACAAATTACAAGGGGTCCGTGTAGACTAATTCGTAATCTAGGGTTTTCCTCGTCGGTATAAAAAAGAACAGGAAAACGGCATGCAAAGCTAAGAATTTGAGAGGAAATCCAAACGGAAGGCAGAAAGAATTGCCATACCTTTCTGATAGGAAGAATTGAGTTGAAGGAAATGATTTGGTAGCTAGGGTTTGAGCTGAGAAAACCGACGAGAACGACGATGGCGGGATGAAATGGGAAAGAACCGATGAATCTCTTTCGAGGATTCAAGCAATCTTTTATTTTATTTTCCATTTTCTCGGGTGAGTTTTTATATTTCTCCGGGTTTAAAAAATAAAATAAGGGGAAATTATTTTTTGGTCCTCCTAGTTCATCAATTTTGAAAAATAAGTTTAAAAGGTCTCATACCATTTTCTACGTTAATTATTTCTTTTTTAAAAAATATTTTCAATACATATTTAAATTTGAATTTTTTTTTACTCTAATATATATATATATATATCTTGTTCTCTTACTTCCCATCCTCTTTCCTTTGGCCTCCACCAATCTTTCTCTCTCCATCTTCATTCTCCCTCACTTCTTTATTTTTTATTAGTGAATATTCTTCTCACCATTCTTTCCTTCTTTCATTTTTTTTAGAGACTTTTATGGATAAACTTACATTATTTAGGGTTAGCGCTCGGATCTCGTCTGCATTGGATTTTGCTACAAGTGCTCGGTGACCTTGACCTCTGGTCTGTTTCCTGTTGATCCCTCTAAATTGGCCTGGATAAGAGATCATTGCACCGATGTAGTGTCAAGCCTACTACAATATAATTCTTAAGTTAGTACGAGAAGTGTTTAATTCAACTAATCACAAAAAAGAAGTGAATTCAGGTCTCTCATTTGGAGATTACTTACTCTTTGCTTTGGGGTGAGCTATTTATAAGTCAGTTTTCTAACACGCATCTACAATTATGTATGATAGTGGTGTCAAGGATATTTATGGCGCTCGAGGTTGTAGGATGTTAGTCTATACTAGACTCAATTATTTTTCAATTGGTATATATCTATCGGATCGGCTGGTTGGCCCAAACTCTTAGGCACTAACATTTTACTTTAAGGGCGTGCGTTCTCCTATGCCCTTTCCCTTTTGGGCTTAGGGTTGTTCGTGGTCTTTGGGCATTGCCTTGGACAACCCTAAAAGTTAGAAAATATCTTTTTGGTGTCCAAGTTTTTTATATAGTTCCCATTTGATCCTTAGTTTTAGAACTATTATACCTTTAAGGGACATTTGGAGCATTGAGTTGGTTATTATAGTAAATGATTATTATAATATGTGAGATATAATAGTTTGTGTTTGAAGTGCAAATTATTCCAATCTAGATAGGAAAGAGTGAACATTGTAACAAAGAGAAATTTCAAATGGTATTATGGTGAAAAATGGTAGGTTATAAGTAATAATTCTAAACACCACTAACTTCAAGATGGAGGCCGAACACCTTTTTAGTCTTTTAAGATTTTGAGTTCGATTTCAGTTTAGTCCTATAAGTTTCAAAATATTATAATTTTACCCTTGAGATTTGAGTTTTGATTCGATTTCGCTACTAAGTTTCAATATTTACACTTTAAACTTTTTTTTATTAAATAACCGCTTTAATATTTGATTTTAGTGTATACTCATTAATTTAAATAATTGCAAGGTAAAATTTTAATTATTAATAGTGATGAAAAATAATGAACCTTAACCAATTTTAATTCTTTTTAATTAATTAATAAACATTAACACTATAGACCGAAAGTAAGTATTTAGTGAAAAATCAAAATTAAAAATGTAAATCTTGAAACAAAACTCAAATTTCAAAGGTAAAATTACGACATTTTAAAACCTATAAATTAAATTGAAATTAAACTCAAAACTTAAGAAATGACCATGTTAAAATCTAGAGACCAAAAATGTATTTTATTTTCTACATTCTTTATGCATATTGAACTATGTTCGCTTGGGCTCTTTTATTCATATTATATTCACATTAGTGTTTTTTTTTTTTTTTTTTAATGTTTCAAGGATATTTTCTTATAGTATAATGATTGTGTTGATTCATTCATCATGTCGAAGTTGAACCTAGAGTTGAATGCCCTACGATTTTCTTTATTTATTTGTTTATTATTATTTATTTGAGTTTTCTTTATTTATTTGTTTATTATTATTTATTTGAGTTTTCTTTATTTATTTGTTTA
>NW_024063792.1:0-2464 GCF_009727055.1 Benincasa hispida | reverse complement strand
ATTGTTTGATGAATAAAATAATTGTTATTGTCATTCTAGCATTTACTCATATCCAATAAACAAAGATCCATCGGTTATCTTATGTAAACTTGAGCATGTATATGTTAATATATACAAGTGGATCAATGTCTTAAGTGAATAACCTAAATTAGGTCTGTAGTACAAAGATTAAGGTGGGATATCCTGAACCTAGTGACACTACGATAATGACCCGTTTTGTAGAGGTTGCAAGTGTTGTAAACTACTAACAGATGTAGATCCTGACCATTCATGTGTGGAGACGTGCGAGCGGGGGTTCGTAATACAAAAGATTTTGTATAATGACTGGACCACAGATGACTAGACTTTGTAATATAATGCCATTGATACTAAGAGACTTACATCTCACCTAAACGACCAATAGGTGACACGACCTCAATCCTGAGTGTTTTGGGAACTCCTGCCTTTTGAGGGTGGTCCTTTTGATTATATGGGTGAGAGTGACCAGATTGCCAACTCAAACTTGCCTACCTTTTTAGGGACTTGTCTAATTTGAGAGCTGGGAACTCAATACACAAGATATGGTTTATTGTGTTTCATGAGAATAAATATTGAAACTTATAGGTTATAAATATAGTATCATTTATATTTATTAATATTAATTGTTGGATAATTAACTCTTTTCTTCTCTAATAAACAATTGAGTGGGAGGTTATTGGTAGTTTCATGGTAATCCGTGAGATAAAAAAAGACGTTTTTCTATCTATTTTTAGTAAGAAAAGAAAAAACAAAGATTTGAGATTTTTAATCTCGGAATTAACTCATGGGAAGTTGTCAAGTAAATAGGATTTACTAAGCGATAGCTTGGATAAGGTAATACGATCGTGGGAGTGTTTTGTAGCGACATACAACTTAGCTAAGCGATAAGCTAAACGATCGCATAAGTTTTTTGCTAAGAAGATCGCTTAGCTTTTGCTAAACAATTAGGCATCGACCTATATGATTGGTTCTGCACATCTCTCACTTGTATAATTCGTTTACACGATTATTATTTTCCTTCGTCCTTCTGCCCTCAAACCAATCGTCACACAGAAGCCCACCTCTTGGATTCTCACACGAGAATACCAAGGTAGCCTTCTTGTGGTGTTGTACTCAAATCAACACTGTCGAAGTTGTTCTGTGGAGTCCGTTCGTGTTGTTCGGGGTGCTCGTGACCGAGGCGATCGCTGAGTTCAAGTGCGCGGTGTTCGTGCAGTGTAGTGATCGTGTTGGACGAGCGTTCGGTTGTTTCTGTGTTTGAGCATTCGTGATCAAGGAGCTTGGCGATGAGTCTACAAGAGTGTGTAGCTTTTGTCCTTGATCTCATGTATTACATGCTGCAATTTCTGTATTTAATGCATAACCGTATGTTTCTGTTTATGACTGTAATTTTAAAGTTCATATATGATTTTAATTTAGAATGATCTTTCCGCTACTCATGGAAATCCTCGTGTTTGATTTCTTTCACCTCCATCTTCATGTTCAAAGGTTTTGTTGATGTTTCTCCGTCTTTAAGTGCAAAGGCTTCGTCGATGCCCCTCCATCTTCAAGCTTAGAGGCTTCATCAATACCCCTCCATCTTCATGTTTAGAGGTTTCGTCAATGCCCATCCATCTTCAAATTCAAAGGCTTCGTTGATGCTCCTCCATCTTCAAGTTCAAAGGCTCTATCAATGCTTCTCTATCTTCAAGTTTAGTAGCTTCATCAATGCTTCTCCATCTATAAGTTCAGAAGCTTCATTGATACTTCTCCATCTTCAAGTTCAGAGGTTTCAATGATACTCCATCTTCATGCTTAAGTTTTGAGGCTTTACAATGTCAGTTCCATGCTTAAGTCGTAAAGTCAAGCTTAATGTAGAAGATTCATCAGTGCTTCGTCAAACTCAAATGCAGAGGATTCTCCGATGCTTTGTCAAACTCAAGTGCGGAAGATTCACCTATACTTCAAACTCAAGTGTAGAGGATTCACCAATGCTTTGTCAAGCTCAGATGCCGAAGATTCGCCAATGCTTCATCAAACTCAAATGTGGAGGATTCATCGATATTTCAAGCTCATTTGCAGAGGATTCGTCAATGCTTTGTCAAGTTTAGATGCTGAAGAATTATCGATGCTTCGTCAAATGTGGAGGATTCACCAATGCTTCGTCAAACTCAAATGCGGAAGATTCACTAATGCTTTGTCAAGCTCAAGTGCGAAGGTTTCATCGATGCTTCTCCATCACAAGTTTAGAGGCTTCGTCGATGCTCCTCCATTTTCACGTTTAGAGGTTTCTTAGATGCTCCTTCATCTTCAAAGTTCAGAGGTTTCGTAGATGTTTCTCCATCTTCACGTTTAGAGGTTTCGTTGATGCTCCTCCATCTTCAAGTTCAGAGGTTTCGTCGATGCTCCTCCATCTTCAAATTCAGAGGCTTCGTCGATGCTCTTCCATCTTCAACTTCAGAGGCTT
>NW_024063791.1:0-4942 GCF_009727055.1 Benincasa hispida | reverse complement strand
ACCAACACATTTTTTTAAAACCTTCATAAAAATTATACTTTTAATCAACACATTTGTTAATATCCTTCGAAATTTCTTTGCTTTACAAAACCTTAGCACCATTTTTAATGACAGAATTCTCGACTAAATCCCATCTTACATGTAAGGTACCATGGGAATGTACAAAGTACAAGAAAAATATAATTACAGAAAAATAGGACAATTGACATGTATGTAAGTAAACTTATATGTCATAAAAGTACACACAAAAGAGCTTATCGAAATGTCTATTAACATTCAACTTACAATTGATCAACTTAGATAACAAGAATTTGTTTTAGTGGATCTTGCTGCCATGTTTAGCAAAAATTCTTAATATCTATAGTTGAATAGATAAAACCCTAGGATCAATTCTCAAGTTCACATTGTCAAAGAATAACATTACCGCGATTCCATCTTTCAAAATTGATTGATAAGCTGGGGTAAAGGAAAAAGTATGAGAATTGGGCAGAATGATGATGGATAGTGGACTATGCGATCGTTTCCTCAAACCTCGAAAAGACTATCGAATTGCTCCTTTAACGTGAGTATCTGCGATCTCTGAGGATGGGATTTAAGAGAGATTGACTGAGTGAGCTTTATTGTTTTTGGTATCGTGGTGGAGACAACATAGCAACACTAAGGTCTTCTTTTATTATTACTAGTTCAATTAGTGTTCCCCATTAGAACCCTAATCTAAAATAAGAGGATTGAAAGACTTTCTTACCCTATTACAGTTCTCCTTATAGGCTCTCAATTAGAAAATTTCTAGGGCCTTAATTAATTAGATCAGGTATGAAATAAGGAAACAACACAATACTAATAAGTATCTAAATTTCTCCCGAATATGATAAGTTATTAATCCAAATATACATTAGCCCATACTTATCTAATATTAAACAGTATTATTACTTATAATATGTCTACACAATTCTCCCACTTGGGCCTTTATGTCATGTGTACCTGTAATATAATTCATCATCATAATACCTAACGCGGCACAGGTTATTTCATACTATAGAAGTGTTCCTTTAGTTCAATATCTGCGTTTTCCTATTTCTCCTGTATTTAGCACGAAAATCAAGCTGCTTTCATCATCATACCTCTGTAACTATAAACCCTTTTCTTGATCGACTCTCCATTTCCAATACATTCAATTTGGCAATAGATCAAGTATGGTTATCGGATTAGCATGAAAAATGCTATATGCATATTAGTTATCTAAATCATTGCATGTTTACCAAGCTTGTCTAATAATTCCGTTAATAAGATTATATGCTAAAAAAATTTCTTTTTATGCTAAACTGCTGCATATAAACGTTAGTTCATTATTAAATAAACATAAAATCACATCTTATTTATGATAGAATAAACTAAAATTAGGTCAAAAGATACATCTTTCAATAACAAACTCCCACTAACCATGGAATCAGAAAAGTGACTAACACCCATATTGAGGCACTATGTTCATTGAAATAACTTTAGTGTTATACAATTTTGAATTCGCCTCTAATTAGCTAAGTTTTCTAGTGTTTATCGAAATTTGACCAATCTGAACTCTTTCTTTTAAAACCAGAAAACTTCACATCTATATTGCTTTGACTTCGTATTTTACTATTGTTATTGTTGAATACTCACTGCCGACTATTGTCACAAAATAATTTTAATTGGTCTTTTCTTATGCAACCACTATCCGCAGTCCCAGTTTGAAATAAATTTCGCAACCATTTCCATGATTGGATGCTCTACATAACATGCTATAAACTGCCGTGCCATTGAAAGAAGCCATTAAGTGTTTTAACACTTTTCCTAGATACACTCTCTTTAGCCAACATTGAAGATATAGCCTGAAAATGATCGCAATATAGTGTCTGACATCTAGCATATATTCAGAATCAGATATCTCATAATCTCCTGCATAAGTGAGCATATAAATCTTTTCTCTGTTAAATACTCCATAACCCATTTCCTTCCAATGATCCATCCCTGTACTCAATATCTTGCCTTAACACTCTACTATGAAAGCAAACTATATCTTGGCGCGTACATACTTGGGCATACATTAGAGTTCCATATGGCCGATGCCATAGGAGAACTTTTTGCATCTCCTTAGTCTAAAATGTGGTCTTGGGGCACTGACCTAAATGAAATTTATCACCTTTAGCGCATCGGGTATCTCTCGTGGGCACAATCTTTCATGCAAAATCTATTCAAGATCTTTCGGAATGTAGTTCTTTTGTGACAATTCTCAAAATACTTGAGAATGATCTCGCAGTATTTCAATTCCTAATACAAAAGAAGCATCACCCAAATCCTTCATCTCAAATTTCTTTTGAGAAATGTCTTATGTCATGCAATAAACCTACATTCATAACTAGCTATGCAGTATGTCAGTCGACATTATAATACCAGAAGATTGATTTACTCAACAACACTGACTTGTGAATATACACAATCTATTCCACAATGTTCACCTTTAAAACCAAATGAGGGTTATCACTTCATGGAATTTGTGATACCATTGACGAGAGGCTTGCTTAGACCGTAGATGGATATTCTTTAATCTTTACACACCATTAGACTTTGCGTAAATTACCAGACACAAAGTTTTCTGCAATTTGACACCATAAAATTCGTTCTTCATCAATGTTCCCATTGGAGACAATGCAGTTTTTACATCCATCTGGTGTAAACTCTAAATCAAAAGTGAGCTATCAGTGCATGATTACCCTAAAAGAGTCTTTCGAAGGAAGAAACCAGAGAGAAAGATATATTTGTAATCAATGCCTTCCTTTTGAAGTAAAAACCCTTTTGCAATAAGACGAGCCTTATAATCCTTTCGATATTGCCATGTTTGATTCCCTTTTGGTCTATAAAATAAAATTCATTACCAACTCTTATGGTTTCACTCCTAATGGAGTTCGACAAGTTCCCAAACGTCATTGTCTTTTCATGGATTTTATTTCCTCTTCCATAGGCACTTATTCACTTTTGAGAGTTAGAACCTTTGTAAAGCTTGTTGGAAGTTGATTGATCATCTTCCATTATGCCTACATTTTCATTGATGTTCTTTGAAAGAAAACACAATATAATCAGTCTTGGAATTGCACTTCTTCTCTCTCCTAGTAGATGTTTCGTTAATGGCACTTCTTGCAGGTTGGTGAGTTTGAACAACAACGAGGGACTTCATTTGTTGTAGTTGTTCTATAATTGGTTCAATAATGGAGTCAGGAATTAAAGCCTGAATATCATTTATAATCACAGTAGGAAAGAAACCAATTTCCTCTTCAAAGACAAACTTTCCTTGTTATCTTTCCCCCCAAACTCAACATCCTCAAGGAATCTAGTATTTCTGTCTCAAAAAATGATCTAGAAGTTAGGAATCATAAAACTTGAAACCCCAAGAATGCTTAGAATAGCCCAACAAAATAGCAGCTAATGTTCTTTGAGTCCAATTTCTTTCAAATTAAAGCCTGATAAGGCCTAGCCTCAGCTGGACACCTCAGATGTGAAAGATAGAAACCTAATACTAGGCTTCTAATAATACCTGTCCACGAGCTCAATAAGGGGTTTTAACTATACCTTTACTAGTACCCTGATTAAGGATATATGTTGCAGTCTTTAAGTGCCTCACCCTATTAAGGATTCCTGGAAGAAAGGGAATTATTATTCCCTTTTCAATATTATTTATAAATTATTAAGAAAATAACATGATAAACCTTTAAAAATAATGAAAACTTTCGAAAAAGATTACTTGATAATAGATAATTATCGATAAATAATTTGACAATTATCGAAGATATATAACCTTTGAAAAATAATAATTTTCGAAAGTTAATCAACCTTTGAAAAATAATACTTTTTGAAGGTTAGTAAACCTTTTCAAAAGTTTTTTCGACAGGATCTATTTCAACACTTTTCAAAGGTTGAGATAACCTTTAAAAAAAATGTATCGAAGGTCTATTAAATGTTTTTTTCAAAGATTTTGAGCTTCGAAAAAGGTTGAACTTTAATTTTGGTGATATGAAAATTGAATTTAAAACTGCAACATTTGATATTAAATTAATTTTGAATGATTAAAAATGTGTTTCAAAGTGATTTTGAACAAGATAAAATTAATTTTAACAATTTCAAAATCACTTTAAAATCTAGCCTAAAATATATTTTCAATCAAAAGATAGGAAAGGTGGGGTAAGGGAAAATAAAAAGAAAGCAGTACTAAAATGAGCACACCTTCTTGAAACTACTGTATAAAATATTATCGTTTTTGTCACATCATTATTAAAACTAGTTTGAAAATATCACATTATTCTTTTTCTTAAGGTGGTTAACAAAAATAATTAATTATAAAATGATAAAAATAGAGCGAAGTAACTATTTGACCTTTTTTATATAAAAAAAAATAAGTTTATAAAAATATGCAAATAATATATTTTTTTTGTTTTATTTCCTTTTTTAGGAGTATTTTTAAAATCCAAACGAAATTTGATTTTTTAAAAACGAAGCAAGCAACAATTTTGTTTTTTGTTTTGTTTTGTTTTTTTTTTTTTAATTTTCAGTTTTTAAAATTCATGATAATTTTTGTTCTTTTTTAATTATGGTTTTATTTCTGTTTTTGAAATTTTTGTTTTATTTCTATTATATAAAATATTACAAGAAAGTCAAATCACACTCTATGAGTGGTCAAACATTTTAATTTTGCATATATATTTTTCTTAAAGAATTATGAGTAAAGACTTGATTTTTTATGTGAAGTTAGAGATTAAATTAAAATGCTTAAGTTTTGCCCACCAAAAAGGAACAAGTGCAAAAGTATATGACTTAAATAGTATTTATTTCAGCAATTTTTTATGATATGATGAACAATAAATCTTCAATTATTCATTATTTATTTTTCAATTGTATATTAAAAAATAATCAATTA
>NW_024063790.1:0-1077 GCF_009727055.1 Benincasa hispida | reverse complement strand
CGCAACGTTTTATTCTCATGTGCGACGCGAGTGATGTTGTAGTAGGTACAATGTTGGGACTGAAGAAAGGAAATTTGATACATCTCATCTCTTATGCGTCCAAGACACTGAATGACTCTCAGAAACACTACACAACCACTGAAAAAGAAATATTGGCTGTAATGTTTGGCATTGAGAAGTTTAGATCTTATTTAGTTGGTGCGTCAATCACCATTTACACAGATCACTTAGCCATAAAGTTCCTGATGTGTAAGAAGGACGCGAAACCAAGATTAATAAGATGGGTGCTGCTATTACAGGAATTTGATATTGATATTCAGGACAGAAAAGGAACCAAGAATCAGGTGGTTGACCACCTATCCAAGTTAGAAAATCAGGAAATACAAGATCAAGAAAGTGAAATCAAGGACGCATTTCTTGATGAAAGCTTGTTCAGAGTTCAAAGCAGGGAACCTTGGTACGCGGACATAGTTAATTACTTAAGTACCAAGCAATTCCTTGGGAACTTCAACTCTTAGCAAAAGAAATAGTTAGTACATAACAACAACTTTTATTTTTGGGATGAACCGTTTCTCTATAAGCAAGGCCCAAACTCCATAATGCGTTGATGTGTTTTGGAGGAAGAGACACAATGCATCTTAGCTGAGTGTCATGACTCTCCTTACGGAGGGAATTTTGGTGGGCAAAGAATCGCTGCGAAGGTCTTTCAAAGTGGATACTTCTAGCCCACCCTCTTCAAAGACACGAAGGAGTTTGTTCGTAAATGTGACCCCTGCCAACGCACCGGGAATATTTCATCAAGGGACGCAATTCCCTTGAACAATATTCTTGAAGTTGAATTATTTGATGTTTGGGGCATTGATTTTATGGGACCTTTTCCCCTGTCCTGCGACCAATAATATATCCTACTTGCAGTAGACTATGTATCAAAGTGGGTAGAAATAATAGCTTGTGCCAGAAATGATGCGTCCACTATTCCTAAGTTTTTTACCAGGAACACCTTCACACGCTTTGGAATGCCAAAAGCCCTAATAAGTGACGAAGATACACATTTCATTAATCGCATCATTTCTAAAT